>NC_085018.1:3999963-4003968 GCF_963692335.1 Osmerus eperlanus
CAGTCACCCGCGGTAAGCAGACAGGCAGAAAAAACAGCCAATGGAAGAGGCGGGCTGAAGGGAGCAAGCCCCACCTCCCACTCACCCATGCAGAAAGAAACAGCCAATGGAAGGGGCGGGCAGAAGGGAACCATCCCCACCTCCCACTCACCCATCCCCCCACCCCTCCCTTGCCCTGGCCCTTGAAGAGAGAGAGACACAGAGAAAGAGAGAGAGAGACACAAACAGACACAGAGAGAGAGAGAGAGAGAGAGAGAGAGAGAGAGAGAGAGAGAGAGAGAGAGAGAGAGAATACCTACAGTAACAATAAACTTAAACTGACCACCAAAAACTAAGGAGGAATCGCAAATCAAGCTGAGCTACTGGGCAGAGCGGTGTCATCTATAAGTAGCCTATGACCCACAGCTTCCTTCGCTTACGGCCATACCACCCTGAACACGCCCGATCTCGTCCGATCTCGGAAGCTAAGCAGGGTCGGGCCTGGTTAGTACTTGGATGGGAGACCGCCTGGGAATACCAGGTGCTGTAAGCTTTTTTTTCCTCTTCTCTCACCAGCAGGGGGTACTGTTTCCCCACCTCGTGTCACACAGCTCCTCAACCGCTTGGCTTGACCTGTCTCAGGATTCCCAGATTATTTTTCACAAACATGTTCGGGGGAGAGCGCGTACGCAGTCCCCCACTACCAGAAATTATGCAGTCGAGATTCCCGCATTTGGGGAATTCGCAAAGGTCAGCACAGCCGAAGTGCAATGGCCGAGCCTCGCCCTGGGTGAACCTCCTTCGTGATCAAGGTGTCTCCCCTGCCAGGTAAGTATGAGTTGGAAGGGAAACTGGTGCCCTCACCCAGGTGCCATGGCTGCCGCAGTCACCCGCGGTAAGCAGACAGGCAGAAAAAACAGCCAATGGAAGAGGCGGGCTGAAGGGAGCAAGCCCCACCTCCCACTCACCCATGCAGAAAGAAACAGCCAATGGAAGGGGCGGGCAGAAGGGAACCATCCCCACCTCCCACTCACCCATCCCCCCACCCCTCCCTTGCCCTGGCCCTTGAAGAGAGAGAGACACAGAGAAAGAGAGAGAGAGACCCAAACAGACAGAGAGAGAGAGAGAGAGAGAGAGAGAGAGAGAGAGAGAGAGAGAGAGACAATACCTACAGTAACAATAAACTTAAACTGACCACCAAAAACTAAGGAGGAATCGCAAATCAAGCTGAGCTACTGGGCAGAGCGGTGTCATCTATAAGTAGCCTATGACCCACAGCTTCCTTCGCTTACGGCCATACCACCCTGAACACGCCCGATCTCGTCCGATCTCGGAAGCTAAGCAGGGTCGGGCCTGGTTAGTACTTGGATGGGAGACCGCCTGGGAATACCAGGTGCTGTAAGCTTTTTTTTCCTCTTCTCTCACCAGCAGGGGGTACTGTTTCCCCACCTCGTGTCACACAGCTCCTCAACCGCTTGGCTTGACCTGTCTCAGGATTCCCAGATTATTTTTCACAAACATGTTCGGGGGAGAGCGCGTACGCAGTCCCCCACTACCAGAAATTATGCAGTCGAGATTCCCGCATTTGGGGAATTCGCAAAGGTCAGCACAGCCGAAGTGCAATGGCCGAGCCTCGCCCTGGGTGAACCTCCTTCGTGATCAAGGTGTCTCCCCTGCCAGGTAAGTATGAGTTGGAAGGGAAACTGGTGCCCTCACCCAGGTGCCATGGCTGCCGCAGTCACCCGCGGTAAGCAGACAGGCAGAAAAAACAGCCAATGGAAGAGGCGGGCTGAAGGGAGCAAGCCCCACCTCCCACTCACCCATGCAGAAAGAAACAGCCAATGGAAGGGGCGGGCAGAAGGGAACCATCCCCACCTCCCACTCACCCATCCCCCCACCCCTCCCTTGCCCTGGCCCTTGAAGAGAGAGAGACACAGAGAAAGAGAGAGAGAGACCCAAACAGACAGAGAGAGAGAGAGAGAGAGAGAGAGAGAGAGAGAGAGAGAGAGAGAGAGAGAGAGAGAGAGAGAGAGAGAGAGACAATACCTACAGTAACAATAAACTTAAACTGACCACCAAAAACTAAGGAGGAATCGCAAATCAAGCTGAGCTACTGGGCAGAGCGGTGTCATCTATAAGTAGCCTATGACCCACAGCTTCCTTCGCTTACGGCCATACCACCCTGAACACGCCCGATCTCGTCCGATCTCGGAAGCTAAGCAGGGTCGGGCCTGGTTAGTACTTGGATGGGAGACCGCCTGGGAATACCAGGTGCTGTAAGCTTTTTTTTCCTCTTCTCTCACCAGCAGGGGGTACTGTTTCCCCACCTCGTGTCACACAGCTCCTCAACCGCTTGGCTTGACCTGTCTCAGGATTCCCAGATTATTTTTCACAAACATGTTCGGGGGAGAGCGCGTACGCAGTCCCCCACTACCAGAAATTATGCAGTCGAGATTCCCGCATTTGGGGAATTCGCAAAGGTCAGCACAGCCGAAGTGCAATGGCCGAGCCTCGCCCTGGGTGAACCTCCTTCGTGATCAAGGTGTCTCCCCTGCCAGGTAAGTATGAGTTGGAAGGGAAACTGGTGCCCTCACCCAGGTGCCATGGCTGCCGCAGTCACCCGCGGTAAGCAGACAGGCAGAAAAAACAGCCAATGGAAGAGGCGGGCTGAAGGGAGCAAGCCCCACCTCCCACTCACCCATGCAGAAAGAAACAGCCAATGGAAGGGGCGGGCAGAAGGGAACCATCCCCACCTCCCACTCACCCATCCCCCCACCCCTCCCTTGCCCTGGCCCTTGAAGAGAGAGAGACACAGAGAAAGAGAGAGAGAGACACAAACAGACACAGAGAGAGAGAGAGAGAGAGAGAGAGAGAGAGAGAGAGAGAGAGACAATACCTACAGTAACAATAAACTTAAACTGACCACCAAAAACTAAGGAGGAATCGCAAATCAAGCTGAGCTACTGGGCAGAGCGGTGTCATCTATAAGTAGCCTATGACCCACAGCTTCCTTCGCTTACGGCCATACCACCCTGAACACGCCCGATCTCGTCCGATCTCGGAAGCTAAGCAGGGTCGGGCCTGGTTAGTACTTGGATGGGAGACCGCCTGGGAATACCAGGTGCTGTAAGCTTTTTTTTCCTCTTCTCTCACCAGCAGGGGGTACTGTTTCCCCACCTCGTGTCACACAGCTCCTCAACCGCTTGGCTTGACCTGTCTCAGGATTCCCAGATTATTTTTCACAAACATGTTCGGGGGAGAGCGCGTACGCAGTCCCCCACTACCAGAAATTATGCAGTCGAGATTCCCGCATTTGGGGAATTCGCAAAGGTCAGCACAGCCGAAGTGCAATGGCCGAGCCTCGCCCTGGGTGAACCTCCTTCGTGATCAAGGTGTCTCCCCTGCCAGGTAAGTATGAGTTGGAAGGGAAACTGGTGCCCTCACCCAGGTGCCATGGCTGCCGCAGTCACCCGCGGTAAGCAGACAGGCAGAAAAAACAGCCAATGGAAGAGGCGGGCTGAAGGGAGCAAGCCCCACCTCCCACTCACCCATGCAGAAAGAAACAGCCAATGGAAGGGGCGGGCAGAAGGGAACCATCCCCACCTCCCACTCACCCATCCCCCCACCCCTCCCTTGCCCTGGCCCTTGAAGAGAGAGAGACACAGAGAAAGAGAGAGAGAGACACAAACAGACACAGAGAGAGAGAGAGAGAGAGAGAGAGAGAGAGAGAGAGAGAGAGAGAGAGAGAGAGAGAGAGAGAGAGACAATACCTACAGTAACAATAAACTTAAACTGACCACCAAAAACTAAGGAGGAATCGCAAATCAAGCTGAGCTACTGGGCAGAGCGGTGTCATCTATAAGTAGCCTATGACCCACAGCTTCCTTCGCTTACGGCCATACCACCCTGAACACGCCCGATCTCGTCCGATCTCGGAAGCTAAGCAGGGTCGGGCCTGGTTAGTACTTGGATGGGAGACCGCCTGGGAATACCAGGTGCTGTAAGCTTTTTTTTCCTCTTCTCTCA
>NC_085018.1:4604168-4844212 GCF_963692335.1 Osmerus eperlanus
GCAGTGACCACTGGTGCCTTTTACATCCCAGAGGGGCCTTTCACCCGCAGTAAGAACTGTGTCTTCCTTTTTTCAAGCAGTAATGGTTTAGAATTTGACCAATCGCACTTGTGGTAATTGAGCATGCAGCTTCAATTATTTATAAGGTTATGTCTCACCATTTACAGAAATATTTGTCATTGTTGCCATATTATATGAAATCATATTTGAACTTATAACTATTTTTGTGCATTGTTTGCCTTGTGATGAAATGCATTGTTGACCTGAATGTTGAACCTGTGCTCTACTTGTGACTGTGGTTGCAGCATGGTTCGTGGTGGGAACATGCGGGGCTTTTTGTTTCATCCTGATCCAGTTGGTTCTTCTGGTAGACTTTGCCCATTCTTGGAATGAGTCCTGGGTGGACAAAATGGAGACAAGAAATGCCAAAGGCTGGTATGCAGGTAAGGAGAAATTATAAAATGTATTTAGAATTAGCTTACAATCTTTTTGTTGTCTTATCGTAATTATTTTACAATATCCCAATATTTATTGTTTAGTGTGCATTTTCTACTGTTTAGTCAGACAATTTACTGCTGGTTGAGATTGGCTCCACAGACATGTTTTGAAACCTAATCCAATCTGATTCTGTCTTGGATATTCTAGCCTTACTGACTGTGACAATCCTAAACTACATCCTGTCCTTCATCGCCATCATCCTCTTCTTCGTCTTCTACACCCAGCCAGAGGGATGTCTCATCAACAAGTTCTTCATCAGCTTCAACATGCTCCTCTGCATCGTGGCTTCTGTTGTGTCTGTCCTGCCCAAAGTACAGGTCAGGCACACTGAACCATTCAGCTACATTACCTTTCTACTTATCAATTTGTTGAAGTGATAAGTGAACCGATTTAAATCAATATACTTAAAATTATATGTACTGTACAATCCCAATGTTGATGGAATTTCATACACTTGAAAGCTGGAGGCCTTTAGTTATAGTACTGTTGCTGATAACTAAATGATAACTGTGTGTGTAGGAGTCCCAGCCAAAGTCTGGTTTACTTCAGTCATCCATCATGACCTTGTACACCATGTATCTGACCTGGTCTGCTATGACCAACGAGCCTGGTGAGAGATTTGTTTTAAATAAAAACACCCATTTTATTGAGATGAAGCCATCTCTAATAACCATACAACTTTTGAAACAGGGAACTTGTAGTAGTAACAAACTAAACGTATTATACTGAATATGTCCCCCCCCACACACACACCTATCCCTTTTATTTTCCCTTATGGATGATGGCCTCGTCCGAACCACCCCCCTCAGACCGGGCATGCAACCCCAGCCTGCTGAGCATCTTCCAGCAGATCGCCGTCCCAACGCTGGCCCCTCTGGAGATCGAGAACCAGACGGCAGTGGTGATCATCGGCATGGAGGTGCCCACTCCGTCCTCGCCCTACCTGCAGTGGTGGGATGCCCAGAGCATCGTGGGCCTGGCCATCTTCATCCTCTGTATCCTCTACTCAAGGTATTATAGCATGGGAGTGACATAAGAAATGGAGGGATGGTTTGAACAAATGCACAAGCTCCTGCTTATGTGTGAGAAATGTAACCGCTAGCATGCAGAGGCTGTGTATTGAGGTTGATGCAAATTATGTTGCTTAAAAGGCCGCGTGTGATGCTATTTTGAGAATATTAGTAAATGGACTGTATTGGTTGCTGCTTACCATATGTGCATACAGCACGCCCGACTTAGAAAACTAACTTCAACCATAACTACCATAACCGGGAGTACAACGGCACTTAGGAATGATTGGCTGGACCTGATGTTAGTTTCCCCCAGGATCACAATGACTCTTATTGAGAGACTTGTTGCTCTTGTTGGTTTGTTGTAACTGTCTTACAATTATTGTATTCGCTGTGAAATATATTATTGTTGCTTACTTTTTCCACAGGTACACTCTTGCACTTTTGAGGTTCTTGCTGTTTAATTGTAACTTGTCTATAACTACATGCTCTTATTGTTCTTCCCTCTGGGACTTATTTGGTTTCAAAATGTATGCTTCATGTTTGGCTACCCGCAATGTTTGGGGCTATCTCGTTGTTATGATCAGTGACCTATGCACTTTTGTAAAACTCTCTCTTGGAAGTCGCTTTGGATAAAAGCGTCTGCTAAATGCATAAATGTAAATGTAAACTAACCCTAACTAAAGTATAACTATAAAGCAGTACAACTGTCAGATCAGATAAAAACACTATTGCCTGGGGTTTTTACAAGCACTTCTGTAAGGTCCTTTTTCTCCTCCTGGGCAGTATCCGCTCCTCCAACACCAGCCAGGTGAATAAGCTGACCATGGCCTCTAAAGATGCCATCATCCTGGCCGAGAGCAATGCCGGCACTCCGGACGAGTCAGAGGGTGGGGTGGTCAGTGGGCCCAGGCGTGTGGAGGACAACGAGAGAGACGTGGTCCAGTACAGCTACTCTTTCTTCCACTTCATGCTCTTTCTGGCCTCCCTCTACATCATGATGACTCTTACCAACTGGTACAGGTCAGTAGACGCCTCCAACTGCAACAAACATTGCTCATAATATGAGATTACATATGAGAGTAGAACAATTCTTTTTACGGAAATGCTTTCCTCAGTTCATGTCAAGAAATTGTAGACAGCACTGCTAAAAGTATAATAAGCTACTCTACTCTATTACATGGGGAAGTCTGTACGTCACTATACACAGGGAGGATTACAAATTGTTGATTGTTTTTATTAGCCCTGACGCAGACTACAACGCCATGACCAGCAAATGGCCAGCCGTGTGGGTGAAGATCACCTCCAGCTGGGTGTGTTTGTCCCTCTATGTGTGGACCCTGGTCGTCCCCATGATTCTCACAAATCGGGATTTCAGTTGAACACGCTCCAGCTTCGCTCTTCCTTTTTTCTCCCTTTTCAGGCAAACTTTTGTAATGTATTATGTGATTTCTGTCAAAACATACAGTACACTACACCATATAATCTATAAATATGTTTTCAATTAAGTTAGCCTTCACTTTTAGGAGGGTTAATTCCATTAGACTGATGCACACTTAGATTTGGACAACACCACTAAATCATTTGTTCTGTGTATTAAAAGTGCCATAAAGCCTGAACTTGATACCAAATGTTTGTTAGATGCATTATGGGAAATGTAGACCCAACAAGGAGAGATTGATTTGAATTGCCATACATAGGGGGACCAATTACAGTGGATTGGATGCTATGCTAAATAGCACTTAACCAACTTGCATGTCACAATCACTGCTTGATATGTGGTGTTGTATTGGACCATGTAGTTTACACTGTGCAGGCCTGAAAGTGTTCATTTAATAGCGTTTGTTTTCTGGAAATAGCACTTATTTAAGTTTTTTTTGTATTACGCTTACTTAATTGTTGCTATTAGCTTTGTAATTGAGTGATTTTTCTTTGGATTGTGGTTATGACCATAGTGTGCTGCTAAGCCTACATTGCCTTACATATATTTATGAATCTTTGAACAAAGCTATATATGGGTTAGGGTTACAGCAATTAGAGTTTTCAAAAGTTTTTGAATGGATATACACTTAACTTAAAATGTGTGTGCTTCTGCAAAACATTTGTGTACTCTTGTCCTAAATGTTATTTAATGTTTATGAGTGGATCGGAAGACTAATGTCCTGCTTACTGAAGGAACAGAATCATATTTTACTTTCTTATAATACAACTGCGGGCTATGACTTTCTAAAATTGCTAAACCGATTAACAGTCGTCAAGTCAAAAACATTTTGTTAGCTTGACACTTAAATGCACAATAAAATAAATAATAAAATATTACTTGATATTAGCACTTTGAAGTATTATAAAATGTCTTAATTGTCAAATTTATGATAAAACAGGTATGTTGTAGGACATAATTTAAGCATGACAATATATGACATGGCTTACAGTTTACATTTTTTTTTTTTTTTATCAATTTGAGACCAAAACAACCTATTAAGCCATTAAATACTGTAATTGTGATGTGATGTGGGTGTCAACAGTGCTTCAATCCATTGAACTGTTCAGGATGTGTGAAGAAATAAAGAACAAGTTTTGCAACAGTTCAATGCCATCTAAATTATGATTCCACAATCTAGCTGTGATAGTGTCTGGCCTATAGCAAAGCTATAAAGGTCTATCTCCAAGGAACTCAAGCATAAAAATGTCAAAAAAGGTGTACACAATAAGAAAAAAGGATGTTCCTACACCACATGCTGTATTAATACTCAAATTTGAATCGATTCCGTTGTAGATCTTGAGTTTTTTATTACGGTATTGTTTTTACATGTAGCAGTTGGAATCTACTGGAAGAAATTTAATAGAAAGCACCCTGTAGGCTATGATGAGAGCATGCAAGCAATAAAAACATGACCTTCCCATCACCCATGCGTGATCTGCCCTGTTGCACCTATTGCCCGAGAGCCATGTAAAGAGTGCTCAGCTGTGCCCATAAAGCCTAGATTTCACCAACCACAATAAACTAACCTTGATAAAGGCTTTGCTACAAATTATAAACATACATAACTAATGTATCATACACAAAAACTAAATACACTTTGTAAATGTCAAATAAAACTAATGGTTTGAGATCATTCGACAGTTTTCACACACAAAGTTCACT
This sequence comes from Osmerus eperlanus, assembly GCF_963692335.1. NCBI lineage: Eukaryota > Metazoa > Chordata > Actinopteri > Osmeriformes > Osmeridae > Osmerus > Osmerus eperlanus. Next base: position 4,608,822 of record NC_085018.1, read on the forward strand.
TTTTAGTGGCATAAGTGGATTATATCACCGTAAAATCATTGGAACTTAATTGTGTAAATTTGTCAATGAATAAATTAAATCAACAAGCTGAATGAAATAATCAGCACTATTTTTCTTACCATGTTATGTCATTAGGTTACCCATTTGGAAACACACAGCTAAATCTGATTCTGATCAACAGAACCAAATAATTTATTACAAAAAGGTATTTGCAGACAGCAGTGGTTACTTTTCAACCACATCTTACTCTGTCAAGCGAGTGTTTTTTAATCAATTTAGTTAATTTCAACCAACCATTGACCTCTTCCTTCCTCTCAACCTAACTTCGTCAAGCTTTTTAATGACTGCTAAGGATTTCTTGGATGAGGCTGCATAGCTCTTCAGCAGCTTCTCAAACATGGCTTCTGTGTTGGGGTGGGTGCTCAGAAAGGCTTTCTCCAGCACATACATGTCTACTCCTTTATCCTCAGGTAAGGCAGAGATGTAGCTCAATCCAAAGTCGATAAGAACCAGATCAATTTCCCCACTCTCTGCACTGGACTTCAGTAGCATATTGGATGTAGTAAGATCTCCGTGGACTACGTCCTCGTCATGCATCCTTGCCAGGATCTGACCCATCTTCTGGGCAAGTTGGCCCAGATGTGCTTCCCGGTTTTCCCGGGCAAGGTGGATGGCAGCAATGTGGTCTCCGACGGTGATGGAGCCCACTATGTCCTCAAGGAAGATGCAGTGGGAGGCATAGTCCACGAAGTAAACCACTGGTGCCAATATGCCTGAAGTGAGACAAAATCGGCTGGTTTAACTAGTATTTGAGCGCACGCCTAACACATTTTAAGGCTAATTCACTTCTGGTATGAAAAGAAAATATTAGTTTCTGGCAAAGTCAATGTCAGAGCATAAAGTATTGCTTCATTACAAGGACATTTTGTCAGCTACATACCTGCTTTTCTGCAACGGAGTATTGAGCGTACCTCTTGAACAGTTCTGCGGTGTGTGAGCTTTTCGTCTAAAATAGGATGCCTGTACAATTTCGGGAACCTTTCTTTCACAATAGTCGGTTTGCCCAAAAACGTTCTCCGGTATATACGAGCTTCGGCTCCTTGCTTCACCAATTCTCCTTTCTGAGGCAATTCCATGCTCATTTGAAGTGCCATGCTTCTGTTTTTAATTTTTTCTACTTTCTGGGATTCTTGTTCTTTCCCTTTATAATGGCAGATATTGAGGTGCATTACCGCCACCTACTGTTCGGGAGTGTGCGCCTGGAAACCTATGTTCAGCATCAAACCCCCAAAATCTAAACAATAAATACATAACTAGAGAAGGTACCATTTCTGGGGAAATTGTAGGGTGTGCTTGCTTGCGGTTGCAGATGGGTCCGTCCCCTTAAGCTTTTCCCTTCTAGTGATATTTTCAAGCATTTAGCCTACTCATATTGCATAATTCATTAAGAACCCCCTTTGAAACAAGCTTTTAGGTGCGTTCGACATGGGCTGCGGCTGCATGAAACGACCGGCGAGAGTAGCCGCTTGCAGTCGGGGAGGAGTTGAAAACGACTCTGTGAAGTCGGACATTCCAGCTTCTAGTGGTTTGCTGCGTTGACGTCAGTCATGGCCGATCAAGCGCTGTTTGCTTACTTCACTTTATTTATAATTGGCTATATGCCACATACTTCCGCTCCACGGTCTCAGCCACCAGGTTCACTTCCGGTCTCTGTCAACGCAACAACAATGGCTGCATTTTTTTACCCGCTCACTCCTGGATCTCCCAACAATGTCACTGACAGATGTGAGCAGAATTATCCAGGCTAATTCAGCCACAGCCACCGCAAGAAAGGACAAAGGATTTAAACTCTACGTTTCGAATTATGTCCATAATTATGAAGGTAATGTTAAAATTAAGTGTTTTATGTTAGCCTAGTGTACACGCTAGCGAGTAGCTAACGACGTTAACGTTCACATCATCATGGACATCTGTTGCACTAATCATCCTTATTACTGTTGTATTTTGTCCAGTGTCTTATTGGTATAATGTATTTAACCCTAATTCAATGTTAATCACAGTTTCAAACCAGGGTCTGACAGGGCTAACAATTAGGTGTCAGTGCTACCGATCAATGAGGAAAAGTCAACCTCCTCACAGTCTGAGTGTAAGGGAAAGTCATCACACAGGTTCAGTTCAGGTTCCTGAGGAAGTTACTCAAGTATTGTATTTAAGTAGTATTGACGTGTTCGTACTTACTAGGTGGTGGGTCGAAGCCTCGTATCTGTTCAACTTTGCAATTAAATTTGGGAGTGACCTGGATTTCTAAAGTTGGGATGATTATTGTATTTCTAACTATAAGCCAGTTGTTGCCACCAAGTTTTTGCCCATTTTGTCAAAACCATAGTGTCAAAGTTGGTTAAACTCGCAGGCAAACTGTTTTTACAGGGGCAGTGAACCAGCTCAAGGACCACCTCTGGAGCTGGTGGAAGTGACATCCACTGTCATAATTATTGTCTTAATTCATCTGTCAAACAATGTCCTTATTTCTTTGTGATTTCTAATAAATTCACATACCTTCTTACAATGTTGCTTTTCGATTGATATTGTAGGCAACTGTGTTTGCCTACGAGTTTAACAAACTTTTACACTATCCATGTCATCCCCAAATTAAATTGCAAAGTTGAACAGATACGAGGCTTCGGCCCACCACCTATACTACTCCCTGATAACCACCAGCTGCCACGGGAAACTAGATTGCGTTCAGAGTTCTGTACCCTGTCTTACTTACCTTTCTCTTATCTTGAATGAGTAAAGTGAGGGTAATCTTGAAATATGGACAGTGTTAGGATATGACCCATTACAGGCTAAATTGACTTATGCTTAACATCTCACTTCTCATCTCAACATAAGTTCTGTTCTTAAACTTTAAAGTTCTCAAACTGTTTTAAAGATTGTATACATGGTGCAGTCAGTAATGCTAGATGATGTGTAAGGCTGAGTACTCTCAACAAAGACACACATAAGCATGTATATGTTTGTTGATAGTCAGATTTATCCAAGATGTTTTTTTTAAACAGTTTATGGTATTTATAGAACCAGGGGTTTGAGAATTATAGGGGTCTGTCAGCTGAATGCTCCACTTTATTTGCTTACACATCTCTTTATGCTCACTGCACCTATAATGCTGTAATGTGTTGCAAATGCAGTATTATTTTTTGTCTTAACACATGTGTATTGTAACAGATTGTGCTGAGGGATTCACGCCCTGTAGAGCTCCACAGCTGCCAGTGTTCTTGTGTGGCCGGTACTGTCCTATGCAACCATGTAGCAGCTGTCCTATATCAGACTGCTCAGTACTCGCAGCAAAAGCTCACCTCTGTCCCACCAGTGCACAGCTGCACAGAGACAGAACAGAGGTGGCACAAGCCAAGAAGCACGGTAACTTGTTAAACTTCACAATACAGTTTTATTTGTGTGCTGGTGTGTATACTTTGTTTACCTAATAATAAAAAAAAATATATATATATATTTTCTCTGCAGGGTATTAAACCAGGTCCGGTCAACGACATGGTGATCCTGTCAGCCCGACCAAGGGAAAGAAGACTGATGGAAGGCATAAGGTTTGTATTGTTACTTACTGTATCAAACTTGAATCACAATATCTCTTTGGTTTTATAAGAATTTAAATAATAATAACAATAATAACTCACCTTTGTGTTGTTTTGCCCTTTTTTCACAGGAGTAACCTGTATAGAGGAGTAACATCACCTCTGCCTGAACCCTCTTGTTTGAATGTTGGCGTTATATACCAGGACCTCCCTGCTTATCTGGCGCCCATGATCACAACTATGGCCATCTCCCATGACGTGCCACTGGTCGACTGTTAAGGCCTGTTCAAGAGGGCAGCGTACTGTCTTATCAAATGCCAACCAAGGCAGTGCCCAGAACCTGCCCACACTCAGATGCCCCATCTCCCCCACAGCTGCCACTCTGTGATTACAGGCTTGGGCCCTCTACCTGTTCTTTCATATGCACACTACAACAACACCATCACATGGCATCCCTTGAAACATCTATGGAGACAGCCCACAAAATTGAAGAAGCTACGAAAGAACAGAGTTCATGTGCAGAGTGGCACCAGCTTAGGCGGTCCCGCATCACTTCAACCAAGTTCCGTGAGGTCTGCCACACCAGGGCACATAGCTCTGCTGAAAATCTGGCCAGGAGATTACTTAGACCTACCCAGCAGACATGAGGAGGGGATTGGACCGCGAACCCACAGCCATTGAGGAATACTGTAGGGTAAGAGAAGTCAACCATTACCCATGTGGGTTCCTTATCCACCCTGATGCCCCATGGATGGGTGCATCCCCTGATGGGATTGTCTTCGATCCGAATGGAGAACCTGTGTTTGGACTTGTTGAGGTAAAATGCCCGAATGTAGCTAGCTATGTGGACTGCCCATATATTATGAGCAGCGGGGGAAAACACAAACTCAGGAAAACACATCCTTACTTTTGGCAAGTCCAGGGCCAAATGTTAATTTCTGGATGTCATTGGTGTGACTGTTGTGTACACACAAGAGGACATGTTTATACAAAGGATTACCCGTGATAATGAAACAACAAACATCATTAAGGAGAAGGTTGACTTTCTTTTTTAATGTCTTTCTCAGTATTTATTTGTCTGATTAGTTTTGAAATGTGTATGTATGTATGCATGCATGTATGCATGAAATTAAATTAACTCCTTGGTACATATCAGCACACTATACAAAGATATTTACAATAAAAGCCAATATAAGCACTTACTTAGCCCATGCTTTTACAAGAGGCCCGTTCTCAATTTGTGAGGAGACAGGCCACAGTGTAAATTTGATTAATGCTTCCAAAAAGCCGGAGGGGGATTACTGAGTCAAAGAATTTGTGCTCCTTTACCCACCGAATTAAACGCTCAACATGGACCCTGAGACGTGCAATGGCCTGGGTCTCCCTAACATCACAAGCTGACATCTGAGACCTGCCGGACAGGAATGCTGGCCTGTAAACTTTGCACGGTGCAATGTCATCAATGAGAAAACCTCTGTCTACCATGGCGGCCATCCCAGGTTTCAGGAGTTTAAGCACACCACATTCACGTGTGATCTGCTTGTCGCTGATTGACCCGGCGTACAGTCCAGATATGAATGTTATTTCCCCATGTGGGGCAATCCCTATGAGTCCTTTTAGAGTGCAGTGGGACTTGTAACTGGAAAATACCTCACTCTGGAGGAGCGGGGATGATGGGCACTGACACCTCAACTCTGTGCAGTCAAGGATGACAGTAGTGTCAGGGTAGTCCTTGAAATCTGCTGGCAAATATTCCTGGATCTGCTCCTGGGGTATCCAAATCCTCACTGAGCCAAGCACTGCATATAAGAAGTTGCTCCATGATGTGATAATCCGACTGACTGTGGACTGATGGACTCCGTACCGGTCAGCAAGATCCCGCTGCTTGGAGCCAAGGGCCAGGTAATTGAGAAATAGGAACAGCTCATCGATGGGCTGAAGGGAGTGGATGGCAGCATTTGCCTCAGTGAGTGTGCCTCTCTGAGCTTGCCTTACACTCGTCATTGATGGCAGAGAAGGTTCGATCAAGGCCCAGAAACGCATGAGCAGGTCATGTGATGCAAACCTAGGGAAACAGAATAGAGATGTGTGCATCTCAGCTTGTAGATATTCCCATTTTAAAGTTATACACCTTTATTAAGTTGTAAACAAATGTGATGCATTCCCAACTATCTTTTGTCATGAAATTCACTAACATTGCAGGTACCGGTAGACATTATCCTGATATTAACCACAGAAGAATTCACCTGGCATGACGTTTTAAAAATAAAACAAGCGTGTTGGCATGTCGACTGTCTCCATGTGACGTCGATTCAACCTGTAGCGAGCTACTTCTAAGCTAACAAGCACAACAATAGTAGCTCTCTACATGAGAAGCTACAGGTTGAATCGACATCAAATGGAGACTTAGCTTGCTACATTTACTGGTAGCTTAGTTCACTACATCTTCCAAGTAGCTTACCCAACACTGTTAATTTTAGGCTACACGTAGCCACGTACCCAATACACTGTCCTCTACAATCTAGGGAACATTAGAGACATTTCCTTGGCACTGAGCTACTAGTAATAGGCCTGAGTTAATTGGCTGAAGTTGCCTTACCTGGTGAAGAAACGGATGTCTTTGTCCGAGGAAGCAAAACGGTGGATGCCGAACCTCTGCGTCAACGTAAGGCTCTCGACCTGCTGTCTCAGCTGGCGGGTTTCCTCTTGAAGAGCTGCATTTTCCTCAAGCACCAGGTCCACAAATGCGGGATCAGGACCCACGGCGTAGTCATGGTCATCTTGGCCTGATGCGTCTGCGCTTTCTGGAAGGCTCTCCTTGGGTGGCGGTCTCGGTCTTCTCTCCCAGACCCCGGTCTTGGAAGGGGAAGGGAGAAGTTGTTCCACTCAAATAATGCTGGAACAGCTCCCTTTTTAAGTAATCGCCGCCCGTTCTCGGATGTAGGCTCTCGTATGTCCTCTTTAAAATGCCGACTACACACCCTGGCGTGAGGTGTAATAACGAAGTGATCCCTGCGGATGGCGACTACCCATTTACGTCTGAGCTCCTCATCCACAGGAAAGGTAAAAAAACTAAGCACACCGTTGTACTTACTTGAGTTCTGGCATAAAGGCACACAACAGTGTTCAGCAGTTGTACCAGATGTTCGCTGATATTTGAACTTTTTCGTCGATTCTCTTCTCTTGACTAGCTTTGGACAATCAATATGGACGATGGACGCCATTGCAGCGGAAGTAAACGTGGTGGCTGAGATTTTAAGCGGGAAGTACGTCAGCTCACCGTGGCATAACGGCAATTAAACTTAGTCTTTCCGTTAGTGAAGATGCGGACTAAAACCCTTTCTTCAACACATTTTTAATTCAATTAAACAGTTTGGTCTGGATTTGAGCGTTGGCGAAACTGAGGTGTCAGAATAATTACAAAACACGCGTCAAAGTTGTCGTGTGTGAGTCTGGCCAATCATGAAATAGCTGTGTCGTCATTAGAACCCCTGCAGTTGCTCTTGAGAAAATGCGCTCGGCTACACAGCCGGCAGTTCTCGAATCGATCTCACGGTACTTTGATGGCTACGTCACAGTGACCTAGCCTCGGCGCCGTCTCAAGTCGGACAAAAAGTCTAACCAGAATTCACTGTTTCAAGTCAGCCGCCTGCAGCCGGCTGCATCGCTGCATGAAGTCAGTCCATGTCGGCGAACAGTGTAATTGTTCGCCGTGATAATTAAATGTTAGTGTGATAATAAATGTCCATTTCAATTCATACAAACTGTCATGATGCATTATTTGAATGCAGGAATTTTTCTTTTGAAATAGTATCTGCTGGTTTACATGCATACATGAGAATATGATAAATGTTTGCAGTGGACGTATTCAGGCCAGGGAATTGGCTATAAAATCTTGAGCCAACCAATTTTACTGAACGAGATTCAAAGAACCGAGTCAGTAAAATGATCCGAACTCCCCATCACTACTGTGCACTAGTATAGCCAATTTTACTTAGATAGAACCAAACCCACTAGGGCTAGGCACTGATCCTAGTGGTCGGGAGCTCTTCCATTGTGAATGACTTAAAATGCTACATTTTTGTTAATGCTGCACTATGGGTTATTGTTGTTCTGTTGTGGATTAATGCTTTGGTCACTCAGTGGTGTGTAGGCCTATATTGTACATGTAGGAATATATCTCTTTTTTGTTGTGAATGGGTAAGTGTATTTATGTTGTCAGCTTTCTTTTGGTGAATGTTATTGTGGAGAGCACTTCACAGCAGAAAAGCATGTTGTCTCTCATTTAGCAAAATACTACTGGACAGTGTCACATTCTAGTATTGTTAATGGAATTTCGCAGGGACTCTCGCTCCATATCTGTCTCGATTGACTGACTCCACATAATATAGAAGTTTACAATGTTCTCATTCTCCTGAAAACCGTAGACAGACCACGTGAATGAAAACAGTCAGAGGAATTATTTTTAAATGGTCCACGTATTTGGAAAGTTTGGCATGTTGTTGGGAAAGTTGTCGGCCCCTGGCGTCAAACTTGGAAAAGCAGCGTCTAAGAAGTGTGCTGCAATTTGAGACTCCTGTTTTGCCACGTAGCTTGAACTTCTCGATGGGAAGATGCATCTTGTGCCCCGACATTTTTTTAACATTGCAAAATGTTCATTGTGGTAAGTTAATTGACCTCAGTTGTGCAAGCGTGCATAGCTAGTCGCACTATATACTATCAGTCGTTTAACGGAATACTAACTAGGCTACAAAGCAATAGAATGTTAACGGCTGATACCGTACTTTTTATTTTTCGTACAAAATAAAAAAAATCAGTTGTAGGCTTATCGACTGTTTGTAAAAGTGTCATGCATGCAACTTTGAATTATGTTTGTAGCCTATTGGGTTGTGTAACAATTTCTACTCTAAAATGAAGATAATTTAATGGAATTGTTTAAATGGTTGTCATCTATCGATGTAGGCTGGACACATCGTTAATGTGTAAGGGATATTGCTGGATGTTTCTGGTATTCAGGGTGCAACAGGCTACAATTGTTAGGCTAACAATAGGCAGGCTTGGGCTTAGAGCCTATTTGTTAAAGTGCATTGTAGGCCTACAGACACAAGCATTTTCAGTCTGCCTACGTAGGTTAGCATACTCCTATGGCAATATAAGCTAATTCAAGTTGACTCCGCACAATATGTAGGCCCCGGCCACAGTGGAGCCTAGTAAGAATTGATGCAGTAGGCCTACGCGTTAAATTCCCCGATGTTATCCTCTCTTCTATGCATTGGATAGCATATGACCTGCCTATGTGACATGCTCTTAACCATGTGAACGTCTTAACCCTTTATCACATTCAAGTTGAGAAATGATTGAATCAAATAAACAGGACACGTTGTTGAGGCAAAGTGCCCTTCAATAAAATTATGTGCAACAACAAGGGGGTTGTCATGACTACAGAGCTGGATTGGCTCTTGTGTGCTCCCTTCTGTTGCGAGCCACAGGACACCTGTGCAAGGCGCAAGCGATTCTTATTTTGTAACTCTCAAATTAGATTCATGTTACTTTTTTTTCTTCTTTTTTATGGTTGATTACATTTTGGAAACCCTTTGCAGAGCCTACGTGAAATTCCAATCGCAAGGTGCAGATGTGTGGAAAGGGAAATGAATAATGGGTAAGTAGCCTATATAACGATTTTGTTTAAAAGTAGCCTAATTCTATGTAAGTACTAAATTGTTTTAATTAAGTTAATATTTTTATTAGGCCCTATGTTGATAAAGATCAGCACTCAACTGTGAATTAATGCAATATTTAGAATGAAAGATAACGACTGCATTCTGCTTATCATCATCAACCATGTTGTTGTCTGTCTGGAAAATCTGTGAAAATGAAATATTCAAGTTTGTCAATAAGAGAAAATATTCAAATGTATTGTTACCACAAAAATATTGACAAATGTCAAGTTACAAGCTCGCAATTTTGTATTCCTAGCTCGCTAGGCCATTGTATTACAACTTTGCAAATCGTTTCTCGCAAAGAGCAAAATTCAGTTCTAGTTCGAGTCCAGTCCTAGACGCATAAAACCTTGACCAGAGAATGGCAGAGCTTCCTTAGCTTGTGTCAATGACAGGCATGGAATTATTCCAGATTGATTTACATATCTGTTAACATATTTTGCACATGAAAGACACACACACCTGGATCTGAGATACACTGTTCTGCTGTTAGATTTCAGTGAAAACATGCTTCCCTTTACTGATATAGATGATGGTTTTGAACAGTATAATTGATTTGATTAAAGCACACACATATCTTAATTTTGAATGTAAAATTATTAATAACAATTAAGCCCCTCTATGTAAAACATTATGTTCTTTAATTTTATGAACCATTATTTCTTGAAAGTTGGCAATGGCTTTACAACAAAACTGCTACTCACACACAAATTTTCTCTCTAGGTTGTTCTATCCTGGTCCTCTCCAGTGTAGTATCCATACTGGGTGGCCTAGTGTTTGGCTATGAACTGGGTATTATCTCAGGGGCTCTGCTTCAGCTCCAGACAGAGTTCAGGCTCACCTGCTTCCAACAGGAGGCTGTGGTCAGTGCCCTCCTGGTGGGTGCCTTGCTGGCCTCCCTGGTGGGTGGTTGTCTCATTGACCGCCATGGACGCAAGAACTCGATTCTCTTCAGCAACGTCCTGATCCTGGGTGGAAGCCTGGTCCTGCTCTGCAGCTCCTTCTTAGCATTGGTGGTCGGCCGGATGACAGTTGGCTTCGCCATGTGCATCTCCTCCATGTCCTGCTGTATCTTTGTGTCAGAGATGGTCTCCCCCAAACACAGGGGCTTGCTGGTGACCCTTTACGAAGCTGGCATCACTGTGGGCATCCTGGCAGCTTATGGAATGAATTATATCCTGGCTGACACCAAGGAAGGGTGGAAATATATGTTTGGTTTAGCCATCCCACCCACTCTGGGTCAGTTAGTCTCCCTTGGGTTTCTTCCGTGCAGTGCAAGAGCCTCTGTGAGCCGAAGAGCAGGAAGGCACAGTGAAAGAAGCCTTATTAAATCTATTGAAAATCCTGAAGAAAGGGAAATGGACATCATGTCCAACAGACTTGATCATGCCACAAAATACAGTACACTAGGCCTTTTTCAGCGTAAGGACAATATGAGGAGCAGGACTATTATTGGGCTGGGCTTGGTCCTCTTCCAGCAGTTCACAGGTCAGCCCAACGTCCTTCTCTACGCCTCCACTATCTTTCATTCGGTAGGGTTCCAGAGTGACTCCTCGGCCATTCTGGCATCTGTGGGGCTGGGGGTGGTGAAGGTCATCGCCACGTTAGTGTCCATGGTGTTTGCTGACAGGGTGGGCCGAAGGCCTCTCCTTATCGGCGGGTGTGCAGTGATGGCGGTGTGCTTAATGACCATCGGACTTTTGAGCGGACGTTCTGTGCTGAGCGCAAAGAGACTCTGTAGCACTGGGGACATCAACAGCACTGATAATCAGCCAGTGTTGGACATCTCCATTGGTAGTTCTCTTAGACACCTGAATACGACAAATACCAGGGAGGTTAACTATGACTTGCGTGACATTTTCCCAAGCTCTTCGATTCCAGAACCATCTCAAGATGTTCATGATGGATGGGTTAACTGGATTGTCTTAATCTGCCTAATGGCAGTGGTTATTGCCTATTCAGTTGGATTTGGACCAAGTAAGTATCTTTCTAGTTCAGGAAAACATATCTTTATAAACATTTTTCCCAATAATTCTAAAAAATCTTAAACTCCCCAAAAAAGACAGATAAGAATGCATGTTAACTCCTGCCTATGTTGACAGTTTTGATGATTTCTTGCACATGCACCTTGGTGTGCATTTATCAAAATAAATTTGGAATGCTCTGTGATCATGTGATTTCTGAAATTGATAGTATAACTTGAAATTATTTTACAAATCTGTCTTCACTCACTTTCTCTGGCCCTTAATATACCTCCTATAATAATAATCCTACATGTTGCTTGCATTGAACAGTGACGTGGCTCATTCTGAGTGAAATATTCCCTTCTGGTGTTAGAGGGAGGGCGTTTGCATTCACCAACTGTTTCAACTGGGCTGCCAACCTACTGGTTACTTTCTCTTTCTTGAATGTCATTGGTAAGTCTAAGGCCGAATCCCAATACTACCCCTTACCCTTAAGTTTTGTGCGTTCACGTGAGAGCAAGTGGTGTCACAAAACTCTTTTTGAGCTAGGGGTAGGGCTAAGACAAAGGGGTATACACCCCTTAAAACCAAGTGAAAACGGGAGCTTACTTGAAACCTAGGGGTACGTGAATCCTGCGCGACCGGCAACAATGGCGGCCAGATCATCCAGAGTCCGAGAAATGTAATATTTTCGGCTTAAATAATTGATTTAAAAATTACGACAGTCTTGTTTTGTGCTATACACAGTCCTGTACACATATTTGCAACCATGTTTTTAATTTAAACGTTTTGTAGTCTATTTTATGTTTTAGTAACATAGGGTGCATTGTATCTTGCACAGCATAAGTTTAAAGTAGAAGTTGGCTTTTAGTAGTAAAAGCCAAAAAGTTATTAACTGTACATCAGTTTATTGAATAAACTGTGAAAAATATAATTTTTAGGGAAAAGTTAAAATTTATTAACATTTGTATCATTAGCAATGTCTGTGATCTTGGGATATTTTTTTTTCCAAGGCTCTAATCGGGTTAACCATTTTTATGGTCTTCAAACCGATTGAAAAATTTGAGGAAAACAAACGGAAGGTTATCAAGATGTAAAGTCAAGTGTTTGTTCACAGATGTGATTGGTCTGTCTGGAACGTTCCTTCTCTACGGACTGATTGGAGTGGCAGCTGTGGTGTTCTTCTACTTCCTGCTACCAGAAACCAAGGGGAAGTCTTTGGAGGAGATAGACAAGGAGCTCCGTCTGAAAAGGTAACAGGTGGTAACCAATGTAACAAGTTGGTAACCAACTTAAAATAGGTTTTGATCAAAGTTGATCTTTCAAACTGTGAGCTCAGCGGGATCTCCTACTTGTTTTTCGCAGGGTGCAGAAGAGGGCCAAGTGCTGCAGCATCATTAGTTGGAGAGTCACTTCCCCAGAGTACCAAAGAGTGCAGGTAGTTAGCTCAGCAACCTAATTCAGTAAGTGGATTATACAAACCTCATGATCATCATGAAATACTATTTTATCTGAAACCAGGCATGATTGCCAATTTTGTCAGGTTACTCTGCCAGTTAACCATTGTGAATTTGTTGCACTGGTGTTCTATATTTATTTGGTGAGTCAATATTTCAGTTTGTAATAAAGTACAATTAGTTTGTCATTAATAAAGAAACTTTTTTTTAAAGTCATGTTGCAAATTACTTTCAATCAGAATTTGTAGGATCCTATAATATTATATTCCTAATAATTAGTTGAGGGTTAACATTGGAACACCCAATTTCAGAATACACAAGAAGTCTGGAACACAGTTTTGAGACATTTGATAAATAAAACATGTTTATTTACACAACTTTTCAAATACTAGTCTTCTACATGGGGACATAAAAATATATACAGTGATGTAAGGACTCATACTTTATAATCAAGTTGGTTTTGCATGTATTGTACTCATTGCATGTTGAGAAATTTCCAATGGAAAAAAGATGCATATGTACAGCAGTCTTCACTCACAAGCCTTCCATCTCTGGCACTAAAACACTGGGAAAATTCAACCCTTCTAACACTTTTTTCCACCTCTAAGCATAGGCGATCAAGCACAAGCCCTACATCCTGAAACAAACTAAACACAAAAAAAGGAAAAACATCTTACTTTCCTCAAACGCAAGTACAGAAACATTTCAATCAACTCCGGTGCAATTATAATCTGTTTATATTTTACACAACCTATTTTTTTTCTCCACAAATCAGTATTCAGCTCACATTATGCATTTTCAAGAGTAACTCTTTCTCCCCTCACAGAACTTTGTATGTTTGGTAAGTCTCCTCTTTACAAGATTGAGTAAGCTTTGGTTATGACTTGAAGTAATTCAAGAAACTGGAAAGCAGCAAGTATGAAGGAAAAAAGATAATAACCCTGAATGGATACATTTGTAATCAAAAGGACAATGCATCATCAGGACCATTTCAACACGAAACTAAACCTCTTTCAGCACTCTACAGCATTTCAGTACAAAAAAAAAAACGATGAGGGGAAGGCCTGGTATCTAGTCTAAGAGAAAGGCAAGTCAAAATTATTCAGGCAAAAAGTGTCCTTTAGAATATGCAGTGTGGAGGCTTCAGAGTACTCACCTGGAGCAGGGAACAGCACCAAAACCCTTCTGTGTACCACATAAGAAAGCTTTGTGAGGTGGTGGGGTGGTTACAGTTTTAGACTGAGTTTGAGAATTGCTTACAGGTGTTCTTGCCAAGTATTTAGCTTTTGTCAATTAGCAAATGACACAATGTGCTCCGTTTGGTCCTACTCACCCCCTTCCTTTTGCTTTCTGCTAACTGTTCTGTGTAACCAGTGTATTTGGAATATATTGTACAGACAAATGTCCATCACTAATTTTTAGACAGTGAACATATGCACACACACACACACACACATTAGTTAGCTTGCTACTATCATGTTGTCAAAATGAAAGGAATACCTGTATGTTTTCACTACACAGACAGAACATTCATTTCAAATGTCAGGTTGAACACGTTCATTCTGGGTACAGAGAAGAGGAACAGTCAGACGGTGAATACGTTCAGGTGACTTGGACTGGCAGAATGGCACCCGTCGGTTCCCCCCTCCCCCCAGGAAGTAGGAGGAGCCATCCATTACTGGGGTACACTAGCAGCGGCGGGCATGGGGGTGCTCATGGCAGTGGTGGCAGCAGAGAGGACAGGTGAGCCAGTCAGGGCGCCCAGGGCAGTAGACGCCGGCAGGGCAGAGATTCCTGGGTAGAAGACAACACTATGGAGTGATACATCCTCTTTCTGGTAGCACTTGGATGAAGGCAGTGGCTGTTTGTTCTATGCGCATTACATACATTACATGTTAGATCCTATCAAATAGGAAGAAAGTCTGAGGTAAACAGCTGGGTTTAGAAACAGTTGAAGAATTCAATAAGGCCAAAAATGATTGTTTAATATAAGGTTAATATGTTTAAATTAGGGCTGTTAAGCGAGTAAAACATTTAATTGCGATTAATCGCATTATTTCATATGGTTAATCGCAAATTTATTCAATTGATTTAATCTGTTCAAATTTGACCCCAATACAATATTTTTGTGAAATAACATTAAAAGGGTGTACTTGAACTTCAATTAACAAGAGGAATTGTTTTGTGTGTGTTTTATTCACTTACACATAGGCTGTACAATATTGAACATGCAACACATTGTAGGGGTGGAACGGTACACTGAAGTCACGGTTCGGTTCATACCGCGGTTCAGACATCACAGTTCGGTACGAGTTCGGTACAACGGAGGGAAAAGCAAAACGAACCAGGTTCCTCTACGAGTGAATACGGCGCATTGAAGATGACATGTAAATTCCGATTGCTTCAGTAATTTTTTTTGCCCTATTTGTATGTGTATCTAATGGCTGGTTAAGAGAAGTTGAACTTTTTTTTTTGTCTCGTTCCAGTGATTGGCACACCTGGGTGATGGCATTGGATATTTGTCATTTAGCACATGCCAGATGCGTTATATGCGTTAGCATGTTGTATTTCCACTCACATACCCCACAACCAGTGACGTGCAGTGATATCAGTAAGAGGCTAGACACTTGAATGGGAAAATGTGTCCAAACTTTTGACTGGTACTGTACATGTTGAAGAATACAGGATCGAAGTGCGCAAGTGAGTTTTTCGCTTGTCGTCTGCAGTGAACAGACAGTAAAAGCACTGCTTATTCAAAAAACATATATATATATTTGATTATGCGTCATCGTAACGTCTAAATAATTGGAATAACACACATATTGCATATACAAATCACAAGAATAAACAGTAAAAATACAAATACAAGTTTATTAAATAAAATGATTTAATAAAAATGTTTACGTTTGAATTTTGGCAGGGTAGGCAGTGCCTACCTTGCCTACCCAGACTGCACGTCACTGTCCACAACTGCTGAACAACGCCGACAAACAGTGCTTGTCTTATCCACCACTATCTCGCCTGTACTACTGTAACTGAATGGGAAACCGAAGTTTTCCCAAACTTGCAATCTCAAAAAGGCCGGTGGGACCTCTATCTCTCGTGGGTCGCCACCACTCGACATATTCGTCTTTAGTGCTGCTAGCTAGCCTATCTCACGGTGGCGCCAATCAGAGCTTCAGATTAGATGTCCCTAAAGAACACGGGTATCTAACAGTAGTTCTGCATTACATTAATTAATTTGCACGCAAGTTTTATTTATTTTTATAGCGTGTATTCTCCGTGTAATTTCATGCACCGAACCCGTGACGCCCGTACCGTACGGTTCGGTACGAATACATGTACCGTTACACCCCTAACACATTGTTATATATTTAGGAAATGTAATCTCAAATTGTCGAGTGTTGTCTGCCGTATATTACCCAAGCGAACGCTGTTGCTGCTAGCTGTGTGCTTTGTTTGCATGTGATATTTTGCTATATTTCAGTACTCCGGTGATAACTAAACTCAGCCTGACAATCAGTACACACAGCCTTGGTTTTGTCAACCAAGCCGTCGATTCCCAGGGTCAAAAAGAAACCTGCGTTAACGTCACTATTTTTTTAAATTGCGTTTAAGTGAGATTACGTTAACGCGTTAACTTCGACAGCCCTAGTTTAAATGCTTATTTTCACTATGAGACGTGGATATTCACTGATTCAGAGATCTCAGTCGAGCAAACGGGTTTAATTCAATCCACACACGTCAGCTGCTAGATTTGATTTCATCCCATTCCTAACAACACAGTGATTCTTTCCTGTGCGTGTGTACTCACCAGTGATCATGCCGGCTGTGCTCACAGCTGTATTCCCACTGGGCAGGTTAGTTGAACCCGCCATTCGAGACTGGTCTTTCACAATAGGATCTGTGTGGGCAAAAAACAAGGCTGTCATTTAAAAAAAATGACAGCCTAAAACAACTGCAAATCCCTTGTGTTGTAGTGTATCGGGAAAGGGTTCCACGGTTCCTGGTCCTACAAACTGAACCATCCGTGTCCTAGAGGGATAAGTGGGAGCGCTCCCTACTCACAGAAGTAGGTGTGCTCCATGGCCTCGCGGGCTGTCAGACGGGCCTGGTGGTCGTAGCGCAGCAGTTTGTCCAGGAAGTCCAGCGCCTCGGGGCTCACCAGGTGCTGGTTCTCGCTGTGGACAAACCTCTCCCACCGCTTACGAGAGTGCCTGCGGGGAGAATGAGTCACAGAGACAGGCTAACCAAAACAGTTGGGGCTAGGGTTATACTAGGGTTGAGGTTACCTCATACCAGGAAACCTCCAGCCCAAAAAAGTCATGTTAAAGGGGCGATTGTTTGCAAAACCGATTTTACCTTGTCATAGTTGAAAAATGACAGTTTGGTGTGTAAAATAGACATACAGTGAATCTCAAAGTCCATTGAAACCTCTTTCCTATCAAAATTTCACTTTTTGAAACTGCAACTTGCAAACGCTAGCTTTTGAAACAGTGCAAGTTGTGACGTCACAACTTGCAGCATCAACTGTCACGCCCCAAAATTTACATTTACCTGCCCTCTGGTTTTCTGGTCCAGGAACAAACGGAGCTCGCGTAGATCTCCGACACTTTTTTAGCTAACTGCGCACTGCTCGGTACTTCCACAGGAATTACAAATAAGAAAGTTCATAAGTTTAAGATATGAAAATGGAGCGCCGTAAATGCAGTGTTCCAGGCTGTACCGGGAATCCTGACACTTTTCACTATCTTCCCAAAGTACAAGACACTAGACAGGCATGGCTGATGTTTATCTATGGGAATATCCCTATTAAGTACGACCCTAAAGTATTAATTTGCTCGGACCATGTCACCGAGGACACTTTCAAAAGCCTGGGACAATGTAAAGCAGGATTTGCTATGAAGCTGTTGCTGAAAAGAGGTGCTGTTCCGACCTTAGGTTGATCACAACCGCAAGCTGTATGATGTTGTCGCTAACAGTTACTAGCAATGCTAACGTATCCTGCCTGTATCTAGCATTGGTAGAATGTGTGATGATTTAGTTTATTGGCAATGGGGCTAACGTTATTTCTTGTTCCTGACTGTGTTTCATTCAAATAAATAACCTGTGTTGTCATGTAAATCTACAATTCAAGATGCATGTTTGTCCAGATCTATTTTTCAGCAAGATAGCTAGAGCTAACCGAAACTGAGTTGAATCACGATAGTTTGTTTGGTAAGCTGTAGCTAGTGCTAACGTTACCCATCTAAGTCAATCCTGTTTGCTTGCACAGGGATCTTCTACGCTAGAGCTACATTATAGACAAACATCTACCATGCCCATCGAGTCAATGTTAGCTAGACTCTAGCTCATCTGCTTTTTATTAACGCTGATTTGCAAGGAATGCAAGAACAGCTAGATAGCGAAAACGCCTAGAGTAGGCATGTAAACTAGTTTACCTATGCTCTTGCGTTAGCAAGCTAATGTGTGATGATTTAGTTTATTGGCAATGGGGCTAATGTGGTATTTCATGTTCCTGACTGTGTTTCATTTGAATAAATAACCCGTACATGTAAATCTACAATTCATGATGCATGTTTGTCCAGATCTTTGGCAGGTTATTTTTTATCTAGCTAATTGAAGCTGAGTTGAATCACGATATAGTTTGGTTGCTAAGCTGTAATGTTCTACCCACCTAAGTCAATCCAGTTTGCTTCGACAACAGAAGTGGAAACAACTAACGTAATCATTTCAAATGATATCTAGTCAATCTGTTGAAAACAGTGTTGTGTAGACACAATAGATTTATTTGTACGTTTTTGTTTCAAGTCTCCACCTTCGTTGTTTCAGTGAGTGCTGTTGGCCGTGTTGCATCTTTGCTCCACAGCTTCACTCGTTGTAAACCAACCAATCAGCGCGCAGCTCATCTATATATTCATGAGCATACCATAAAATGAGAAAACCTAGCGTTTTTTCCAGGGAAAATGTATCAGGGGGCATATAACAGCACCCGGGCCATTTTCAGCCCAACCAATGTTACACATACCCTATTCGGAGACCTTAAGGAACAGTGTGAAATACCCCAAAAACCCAGTCAATCACCCCTTTAAAGCCATGAAAATAGGTTTAACACCACCTGTAACATTGTTTTAAATTCCATTTGATGTTAACACCATTTTAAAACAGAGACTGCATGTGTAGAAAGAAAACATTAAAACAGCAAGCGCATACCTTCCCAGGATGTCATTGAAGCGGGGTTCCAGCTCAATGTTGTACTTGTCAATGTAGTCATACAGGTCTTCAGTCCCCAGCACCTTGGCTATCCTCACCAACTAGGGAAAGATAACGGGTGGGGGTCAACGAATGGGTCACTTCATCTGTAGGTATTGTTACCATTCGGACCAGAAACACCACAGCAGAGAAAGAAAAGACAGACAAGGTGAGAGAGACAGACAGAAACAAGGAGCAAGAGACAGTGAAAAAGACAGTGTGTGTGTGTGTGAGATTACCTGGTCATAGTTATCATGGCCGTGGAAAAAAGGCTCTTTCCTGAAAATCATGCTGGCCAGCATGCAGCCCAGACTCCACATATCCAGACTGTAGTCATACATCTGGAGGACAGAAGAAACAGAGAGAGACAGGGGGTTCATGTGCTGGCTATGAGAACAATGTACGATGATTATTGATGCGAGTCAAGCATCATATCTGTACAGGAATAACTCAACCCAACTTTTCAACAACAAATACACTAGGGATATGCCCTTCAAGAACAAACACAATTCGATATTTGAACTGTGTATTCGGTACTATTCCATGGTTCTTTGGAGACCGATTCAGGCTTTTCACAACTGTCTTGTTGGTTGATTTGATGCAATGCTCATCTAAATTAGGCAGAATCCAAAACAGAATCTTCTTCCTTCGTCTGGTGACAAAGCTAGTCAGTGATTGTTGATCTATGGATGGTCCTTCTTCTGGGTGATCGCTCACAAATTACTGCACATGTTGGCAGACTAATATGCTTGCATTACCTGGAGAGCTTGCACTGCACCTTATATTCATTATTATTTTGAAGGAGATCCTCACAGAACTATCTGAGAGCTGTAGGAGTCTTTGGCTTTGTGTGTTTCTACCGTTTACAGCAACACCCAATATCAGCGACAGCAACCAGCTTTGAGGTCCATTACCACCACCTTCTGGCAGTAATAATGAGTTACTTAATACCAGGCACCGGCAAGGGAAAACAATATTTAAGACAAGACGATAGTTGCATAAACTAGATGAGTACTAGAAGAGTTCCACCAGACAACGCACCTGGTAGTCGACTAGCAGCTCGGGTCCTTTGAAGTAGCGGGATGCCACCCTGACATTGTACTCCTGTCCTGGATGGTAAAACTCAGCCAGACCCCAGTCAATAAGGCGCAGCTGAGAACAGAGAATATTGCTGTATATAATTTAAAAATATGATTATTGTTATGGCCCATAGTGTTATTCAAGTGAAGGTATGCACTGAAGGATAAAGACAATGTATAGCATATCTTGAAATTGAAAACCACCTGACCAACGACACTACCGTAATCAAACAGCAATTATCCTTCTGTCCACAAGAAGTACAATATGTTCCACTTACAGTCAAGTTAAATGCATTTATTAAACAAGGCCCTTTATTGGTGGTGTCCTGGGAAAGTGTTTGGGAAAACAGACGCAGGCATCCACCCCATTGCGTGTCGACACTCACCTTGCGGTGTTCGTGATCAATCATCACGTTGTGCGGTTTCACGTCCCTGTGCATAATCCCCATGCTGTGGCAGTAATCGAGGGCCTACAGAGCAAGAGCCAAAACACTATCAGTCAGCGATTAGGCTGTGTTTTCTCCATGGTAAACCAATAATGGCCAGAGGCAACAAAAAACAGAGGTTGTTTTCTACCCAGCTGTGTGTCCACGTGCACACTCACACTTTGGTAGGGAAATCACAGGCCCTACCCTTCAGCCCAAATCCAACAAGGATTCTTTCAAGAAGTCCACAGGGATGAACGGTATGGCACCCACCTTGAGGATTTCGTACATGTAGAATCGAATGTCGTAGTCCGTTAGAGTCTGGTACAATTGCTGGCAGTGCAAACACAAAAGTGTATACGTTTATTACATGGTTGTCTGTGTGGCGGAATTAAGCTAACTGCACACTTTCTTTGGGTACAGTATCTTCTGTCAGTAAAGAATATAATCAACACTTTGTGGCCTCATCACAATGTGCCCGTGATGAACTGAAAGAAAGAGACGCAATGCTGGACGTGTATCTCCTTCCACACATACAGGGGAGGCAAAAAGCATGTCAAGAAAGGAGGTTTCTCATATGAATACAGCGACACCATGTCGGAAGATCTCCTTGGGGAACTTACAAAAAAGATGTGTGACCTTACCTTAAAGTCAGTATTGTTGACATGTTCAAAGACCAAGGCAGGTGTACGGGACTGGAAAAAGGACGGGGGGGGTACATGTTATTTCAGGCCATCTGAATAGACATTTTTATTTTTCACTATGGAGCAATTGTATGGAGCCTGGTTTCTACACACCACTGGGTCTTTAACGATATCTATGAGGGAGATAATGTTGGGCCCTCCTCTCAGGTTCTCCAGTATCTTGATTTCACGCTTGATCTTCTTTTTCTTCACAGGCTGTACCGGGGGATAAACACCATTAGGATACATTTTACTCTAGGGTATTTGTCTAATAAACACACACACACCCACAGTACGGGCTGTGGGTGTGTGTGTGTGTGTGTGAAGTGCCGCCTGCATGGCCCCACCTTGAGTATTTTCACCACCACCTTCTCGTTGTTTGTGATGTTGATGGCTTCAAAGACCTCACTGTACTTCCCACGTCCCAGTTTTCTCACCAACTGGAAGTCGTCTTGGTTTCTGCAAACAGGAAATAAAACATTAGCCCCCCCCAACTAAAGACTAAACAAAACCTCCAACAAAACTTTGATGTCAAAAGGTAGAAACGTTAGACTTTTGGTTTGAATATATCACGAAAGCCTCTGGTTATCATGTCAGCCATGTGTGTGTTCTACGCACCCCCATTCCACCACATGAGACTCGTAGTCCCAGTACTCCCTGGGGCGGTGTGTGTTGACCTCTGTGTACACGCGGGCCCGGCTAGGCACGGGTCCTGACATGTCCCACAGCTTGGCAGAGGTGAGGAAGGGGAGGCTGTTACCACACCAGAAAAGGATGGATGAGGAAGGAGGAAGGGAGGGAGGGAGGGAGGTAGGGAGGGAGGGGAAGGAGGGGGGGTAAGATCTCTTCCTGACAGGGCAAGGGGTTTAAGGGGGGCCTCGGCTGTGGGCAAGGGGCCACTGGAGGTGCCTTGGGACAGCTAAAACAGGGAGGGAAAACGGGCATGAGTTAGATATGAGGCACTCATCCAGCATCTATAATCTAATTAGTATTCAATTTCTCCCCCAGATGGTGAGGCTAACTCAAAGTACTCAAAGATTTCCAAAGACTGGTTTCACAGCAGTCAGCAATATATTGTCACCTATGCTTGCAGTTTAGACTGACAATCTTGCGAGGCTAAAACAAGTTCAACAGCTCTACATTTGAAATTCAACAAATAGTATCTTTCACCACCCATGAAGTATTGACACACAATTACTGAAGCTGGATGGAGATCAGCAATGTGATTATTGGGCTGAATCAATTCTCTCAATGTCATAGATAGTAACCCATCAGGCTAAATATAGAAACGTATAACAAAATGTACAAAACATTTTTAAAGAAACCAACACAACAGCGTCATGCCCTCGTAGCCAACGCCATACCAGTAATGGTTGTGAAAACGTACCATGAGCTACGTGAGCTACATACCTACAACTTGGGTGTTGACATTGCATATGTACAATGCACTGAAAGGTGGTAGAAAATCCAGCAGACACAGCAAGTTAGGTGACTAGTTGTGTCAACGTACATTAGCTAAGCTAACTTTAACAAGTCCTTCTTTCAATCCTGGCATTTCAACCTTACATGGAAGTCTAATCGTTAGACACCGTTCTCCATCTTATAGTAGGTTTAACTGCTACCTTACAGGCTTGCTTTGTGGCTGATTTATATTCTCTAGCTAGTCATAATATAGCTAATATCGTTAAAGGCTTGCTTCCCCTGTACAATAAACTCTGATTGCCTATTGTCGAGTCAACCATCATAGGCATATGTTCCTCGATTTAACAACAGAAGCTGGTCCTACATATCTGCTGTAATGTATGAAACGATTTCAAGCAAGCAAGGAAGGACAGTACATTTACTAATTTGGAAAATATACAGAAGTGATTAGTGTACTGTAGCTACAGAAATAATCTAGCTGGCCGGACCGATGCGCATTAACGTCCGCTACTGTAGCTAGCCCACCACAAATTAGACTAGCTACCTAGGATAGCTATCTAGATAGATTAATAAAGTTCCAATTCACAGGCGGTTTACTGTACAGATCTGCTGCTACTCAAGACACATTTTCAAGCGCTATCTTAGGCTAATGGTAATGCTAATGCATGATAGTTTGTTAGCTACACTAAACTACGAGTGGCTATGCTTAGTTTAATGAACGTGAGGCACACTACGAGCTAGCTAAAGCTAAGATAGTAGCAATGGGTAGCTAAAGAACGAGTCTCACTAGTAGGCTACTGTAGCAGTCTGAGCTAGCTAACACATAAACCAGCTAGCTAGCTTGGTACTAACGCTAGCTAGCACGCCAACCCTCGCTAAACGAGCGATCTGAAATATAGAAAGCTAGGCTACACTTGTTCACACCAACTCCAACATTTTTATGAATACATACATTTGACAACGGACCCAATGCCCAAATCCACACCTACCTTGTGGAGTAAGTCGTGATCCCAAATCTTATCAACAAATCTGACTTTTAACAAAGTTCCTTCCTTTCCCTCTGCTGTGTACTCGTCTCTTGAGTGTGATTTCTGCTGTCTCAGAGACAATATGGCTGACAATACCGCCACATAAACTACTTACTGGACCGTATACGGTCGAGGTACCTCTAATCAGCCGAAAAATAATTTTAACTATATTTTGTTAGAAAAATATCTTAAACTAGTTTTAACTGAATTATTTTTGCTTTAAACCAATCGATTGTAGGATTTTGACTATTTCATATATATCTTGATATGGTCGACAATAACGAACTTTGACAAGTTGGTCGTGAGCTGTACCGCCCGCCTATGGGATCTACCATCATCGTAATTACAGGAAGTAAATATTACCAGAGAAAGGAAGTGAAATATTTCGGCATTTATTTTGACTTGTTGTCTGTATATGAAATTTGACTAATACTGTACTGTATTCAACAACCGGCCGACAGCCAAAATGAACGATATGCGATTTAAATAAATAACAATGATTCAAGCACGAGGACTAATTTCGCCCCATACTTTTATACCACAAGGGGGTGAAATTTTACACGGCATATCTACTTAAGAGATGGTGAAACTGGCACAACGTGCTTTTTTCTGCAGGTACACTTGCACTTTTGAGGTTCATGTTGTTTAATTTGTAAATTGTTTAACTAGGCCTATATGCTCTTATGGTTCTTCCCATTGGCACTTATTTGCTTTTCACAATGTGTGCTTTATGTTTGGCTACCCGCAATGTTTTGGGGCTATCTCGTTGTTATGATCAGTTACCTATGCACTTTTGTAAAGCTCTCTCTTGGAAGTCGCTTTGGATAAAAGCGTATACTAAATGAATAAATTAAAATGTAAACGTATAATCAATACGGGTGGGTGATACTGCAAAATTTGGTATCGATCCGATACCAAGTAAATACAGGGCCAGTATTGCCGATACCGATAACGAAGTAAGAGGAGCGGTGTTTGCACAATCACTATGATGTAAAGGGAGTTGTGTAGCCTACTGAATGTAGAGAAGAGAAATTTAAACTTAAGTATCGATCTTTTCACGCGAGTATCGATCAATACTGATACCAATGTTGGTATCAATACTATCGATACTTTAGATCGATCCGCTCACCCCTAATAATCAACATGATCACCCACAATGATACACCCTGAAGAAATTTATGATCGACTTAATATAAATATAAACTGCATATTAGGTATTTTTTCAATGAAGCTGACAATATTAGCGGACTTAAAAGGCTATAAAAATGATTGGTTGTAATTTAACTAGCGTAACCACACTTTGTCACAGTAATCACATCATGTTTTTTAAACATGGACAGCACTCAGTCAAACATTGTTCCAGAGGTTGTTAGGGTTACATTTTCTGTCTGTGAGGCTATGTATTGTGCTCCATAGGATCCTTGATTGAGGATATCCTTTCAATAATTGCTCCTTGTGTCTTTCTTACACACAGTTCACTCAACAAAGACCTTAGTTAGAACACAAGGAAACTGGCACAAAATACTTATACTTAAATACTTGAGGAGTGTCAGGACATGCACACAATGCACACATTGAGATATAACCAGCTTGCACATTTGAAAGAAATTCTCAACTACACAGGCTGATCTGTCACTGCTAGCTTTGACAGCTCCCCATAACCCATATGAATCTGTGCTCATGTAATTGTGAATACACAGAGCAGCAATTACTGTGATGATGTAGATTAGGCAGTCTCTTTCATTCCAAGAAGATACTTGTGCACTCATATTGTTTCAGAATTTAGAAAACAACAAGAAATCTCAGAATAAGTCGCCTTTTGGCCGCAGTGTGAAGTAACCCTCCCTGTGTCTGAGGCCCAGAAGCAGGAGCAGGAGCCAGCGACACACAGTAATCAGGGCCCAGCCCCGGTAGACTGATATTGTCTGTGTTAATGTCTCAGGGATTTCCTACACTTCCTCCTGCACACTGTAGGGAAACAATAGCTCCCAAAGTGTCCATCGGGTGGAAAGTGTATCAACAGCGATGTTGTTTGGTACACACACACACATACACACAGGGGCGTATGCCTATGAGTTGACCTAGGTGCCCCCCACCCCCTAGTGTTTTCTTTATGTTATGTAAGAATCAGAGAACTAGTCAGATGCCAGGATCGGCCTGATAGAGAGCTTTATAAGTAGACGAGTAGTGAAGTTAGTGAAGCTAGTGATGCTTTTGAAGCATGGACATGCCACAGCAGTGCAAGGTAACTGAGTTAGCTGGTCCTGACTTACATACAAAATTCAGTATTTCTCCTGGCAAGCACACACACACACAATACTGTCCCCCTCCCTCTGTCTGGCTCTGGTTAGGGTTGCTTGGCTGTCTAGGATTGGGTTGCTCCCCACACTCCCACTCCACACCCATGAGTGGAAAAGAATCATAAAAAGTCGGAAGCAGCGTATCCAACTTGTTGTCTCATGAAAGCGGGAGAGGGGGGCCTCCGTGCGTGTCTGATGCCGTTGATCGCCCCTGACACATAAGTTGGACAGGAAGGTATAGGTTGAGCAGTAGGAAGAAAATTCTATCAAGTGTTTGAGATACAGTAGCATAAGGGTTTGTTTTGGTCAGAGCATGATGGTGTTGGTGGACAAGAACTGTATCACAATCGTACCCCTTCCTCCTATCTGTCCCATGGTATCTCCTGAAAATGACTACCAGATGGGGAGATTTAGAAAGTTCTGGTGAGGACTTTGACAACGTAATTTTAGTCTTAATGTTTATTTTATTGTGTGCAGAAACTAGTTCTGAACCACGAATGATGAGAATTATATCATTTCATGCAAATGCCTTGTGTTGCCATACTCTTGTTTAATTAAAGTCAAACAAACACATAACAATAGTAATGTTGTATATGCCCCCATACTTCAACTATATTGCACAGCAACACTCTTAGCATTTTCACCAGTAACTCTATCAGCCATGTATCCTTTACCTTTTGACGTACAGACCTAAAACATAGAATGGGGAATACCACCCATTCCCACCCAGGAATTAAAATTAGAAGCTGGACATCTGGGTCCCATGCAGCTGATGTCAAGACTGGCGCTGACCCAGGAGCCGGGCCCCACAGGGAGGGCCTCTACGGGGCCGGCCGCTCAGCTTCTTCCTTCCTTCTGTGACATCTTCCTGCCCTGGGGGCCTCTGGGAGCCATTTGACAGGGGTAGCAGGATAAGCTCACGCAGCAGCTTCTAATTAGCCTGGCTCTGACAGCAGGTGGAGAGGCGGGAGGGTTGTCAGGAGAGTTTTATGCAAGAGTGTAGTTATTTGGACGGGCCAAGGAGGTTGCAGATACGTGATTTTTCTAGACTTTCTCTACGAATTGTCAGTTCCACACGTCATAAGCGCGTTTATGTTTGTTGTGTCTTACATGAAGATTCCTCATTCTTCATATAACAAAAAATCATATTACTGCTTGGATTGGTATAAACAAACAGACTCACAGTATTAAAAAAAACCAAAAATGACATAGTGCTTAGGTTAGTTGTCTGTAAGTTTGGGATCATCAGAAAGTCATCTATTCTTCAAGTTTAAAAGCAACCAATCGACTCCCAAACACAACCACACACAAATTCACACTTCACAACCAACAAGGGAAGACACAGGCATGAATCAACACACTTACTCACACCAACTTTGACCTCGTATCGTACCTCTCCACCGGAGACTTCCTTATGATTTACACCATTAATTTATCAGCAGCTGTGTTTAGCTCGACACAGGCTGCTAGGTGATATTGGCTGTGACTAACCAACAACACATGTGCATTAAACACCCTTGAGATTCACTTGGACTCAGCAGTGTCAAAGAACTACAGACCCTTTGTCTTGTACGCCCTAGTAGCCCTACACACTTCATAGACACTCAGATAATGTGTCAAGTGCAGTGGGCAACATTTTCTGTAAATTTGAGGTTTATGGCCATATATTCCATTTATTACACACTTTTAACCCACCTTTGAATTAAGACCGTATACGATCTGGATAGTCTTCCCCATTTCCCATTATTTATGTGGAGAATGATCATTCTCAGAAATGTATATACTCCTGTGTTGCCTTTCCTGTTTTTGCGTGACCTTTGTACAGATATTATGATGATTCAGTGTGATTCATGTCTTCCTCACACGCTGGTATTTGCCCATTCCTACACCACACATACAGGCTTCCAGTTAGCCATTTACGCATGGGTCAAGTATAAGTACAGGGAAAGGCCCTAGACAAGACTGATTGCTTCCTCTTTTGAGATTGCTTGGCATGGGTCAAAAGCAAAAGGTAAAAGTATATTGGAATTTCCCACAAGCCACTTAATGGAGGGTGGTGTCCGTCAGGTCTTTGGGGCCAATGTTTTTTTGGGCTTATCTCACATAGAGAAAGTAAACCTGTGTTAAGAGGCGATTGGCTGATGAAATTGCTAAAATGGATGTTTCTATGAAAACATGACCACACAACACAAAATGGCCAGACAAGTAGGATAAATGTCAGAGTAGCGACAAATACAACTATATCAAAAATATATTTAATTTCAAAGTATACAAAATGTGTTAAAAAGACAACATAAAAAGCTGTCTCTCGAACAGTGTTCAATCAACATATTTTCTTTCTATTTTTGCCAGATGCCCCTGTGAATGATTGTAGAGACAGTTGTTTGGGTGGAACAGTCTTTTCTCTCACAGATATTCCTGAAAATGGTCTTTGTGGCAAAGCCTTTTTCCATAGATTGATACTCTGTCCTTTACATTGGTGAGTAATCGTTTTTCTCCCATGATGTCTGGCCTGGGCTTGGGTTCAACATTCCTCAGAGGCAGACGATTTGGGTTTTAACGCCGATTCATCCGCAGTGTACTGGCTCCATGCAATTTCAGGGGGCCATTCATTTTGGCACAGTCTCTTCCATCTTTCACCTATGAACAAAATGTATGTTAAAACAAGGACTTGCATTTACCATTGCTCAACACATTACTTTAACCACCAATAGTCTGAAACAACTTCTTGGATCAAAACGGAATTCCCAAGTTTGAATTCTCTGATATTTGCCTCAAGGTCAGTAAAGAGACTTTAAATAGTTTACTGCACTTGCACATGAGTAATTGCATGTCAGACCTTGTTACTGCCTTTAAAGGATAGTTTTGCATGCAAAATGATATTTATAACTAATGTCCCAACAGGGAAATCCCAACATGGATGGATCACATCCAACATCCTTAAGTTAATTCCCGGAACACAGCTTGGCCAGGGATTCAAGTAAATTTATTAGTTGGGATTTCAATTTGAAAATGTTAAAACAAATGTGAAAAGTTATAATTTGAGTATTAGCGGTATATATAGCCTAGCCTTGCAAGTATAGACTTAATCAAAAGGCACCGACACACGTCGTCACCATGCGCCTTTGTAAAGTATATATAAATATATTATATATAAATTACACATCTGTGTCAAATGTACACATATTTCACATTTGACACCATTACATACCCCTTTTCGCTGACTGCTCAAGCAAAATGTGCATATCGTTTTCGGTTGCTTGGCCTCTCCATCACGCGCGCGGTACACTGCGCTCAGACAAGGCTGCCCATCCTCGCGCCCATCTCCAAGCACGAGAACGTTGGCCAGATGCGAGATATAGCTGGAGGCCAGTCGGAGAGTTTCAATTTTGGAAAGCTTTCTGTCCATCGGCTCGGTGGGTATTAGTGTTCTGAGCGCAGTGAAGGCGGTGTTGACACTCTGTGTACGGTCTCGTTCCCTGGCGTTTGCTGCGTTTCGTTGTTTGACAACAACCACCCCACCAACCCCAACGACGCGAGAAATCTTTCGGTATTTCCCTGAGCTGGCACAGCATCCGTAGCTCTGATCCGAGCTACCGTCACTCTCGCTCCTGTTTTCGTCGTCGTCGGACATCATGTTGAGGTCAGGAGGTGGGTAGGAAAACGGGTGAGTTGATATTGGCCTCAACATTGTAAAAGCCATGAAAAACAAAATTATTAAAACCGAAGCCAGTAATACTATCTCAAATATTCCCGCTTTAACAGCAAAATAGTTTGCCTATCACCAGAATTAATTTATGTAGACTGACAACTATGCCGTTTGCAATTGAAAAGGGAAAGAATTCAACTTTTAAAAAATAAAGATTGACATGTCCCCATAGGATGGTCCGCCGGATGGTCAGTGTGCTCTTATAGCTTAGACTGCCGTAGCTCCGCAACACAAGGGGAGGGGTTCTACAAGTCATGCTGTGAGCCAATAGTGTTGTTTGGGACCTCTATCCCAAAAAACTGTAGATTGTACAACACTATACAACTAGACAAGGTGTTGGTTTACAGACATTCCATGTGGTCTCTTATATGTTTTATGTTATAAAAATAACATTCTTTCAAAATAACATTCTTTACGAATATCTCATTATTACGTAAATACACATTATTTAATATAATGTTTGATCAATGTTTCCCATAGTCAAAAAAGCTTTGAAAAAGGAGCCAGTTGGAAAGTATTGCAGTGTTTGTTGAAAGTGAGAGAGAATGTGTGTGATTAAACTTTGCACAGTAGACATTGGCAAGATGGTACAAAGTTAGAAATAGTTCATGACACGTGCAATTAAACAGCACAATAAGCACTCACTGTCCATCGTCAGAGGCTGATCTACCAGTGGCTCAACAGTGTGCCCCACTAAGTTTGTCTAATGGGTTAAGTGCGGTGTGGGTAAATAAACACTAAGCAGATGCTGGCTGGAGCTGACCAAGACCCCATTAGACTTTCTCTGTGGAAAAGCAAATGGCTTCCAGATTGAACAGTAGAGAGTGTCATCAAAGGGGCCTGTTTTCACAAACACAACCTCTTGACAGGCCTCTGGTTTGGGCTCAGCTGCACCAACAACAGTGACCTGCAGAAGACCCAGTTCCACTCATAAACCAGGACACTGTAGATTTTTACTGCTCTTGCCCCGAGCAGCAACACGACCCCTACACACATACACACACTTTCTCTTCTCCATCTCACAGTTTGGAAGTGTACATTCTTTGACCCCCTCTAAGGAATGTCATTTAAAACCTGTTGAGGTGATTAGGGGTTAATGAAGTGTGTGTGTGTGTGGTGGGTGAGGTGCGATGTTGGAAATTAATTGTTACAGCTAAATAAAGAGATGGGGGATATCAAAATTAATCAAACCAACACCAAAAAATTGTGTTGAGAGGACGGAAAAATATTACAGACAATTTGAAGCCTATTAAATCCTTGGATTTCCATAGAGTATGCATGAGGTAACTGGAGCAATCTGGAGCTCAGAGCAGCTTCTCTGGACTGACTGACTGACTTACTCCCCCGTCCGTACGTCCAGCTGTTCTTGATGGAGTAGGTAAATCAACATGTCTGACCACAGAGTCTTTGCTCAGCATGTCTCCACAGCACTAGTCTGCTAGAGCTAACACAATATTGTGGCTGACTTGGTCGTTATCTCATCACTTAGAGTGCTTGTAGTTTAAAACCGGCTTATGTCATGCCTGACATAAGTCCTGTTAAGTTTGTTTTTGAAGTTCACCTTAACTTACAAGTATTCCAACAATAGGATGTATCATTTTAAAAGACTATACTGTATTTGTAATCAATTTAATGTTGACAGTAGCTAAAGCGAGTCGTTTGAGGTAAACATGAAATTAAATATGAAAAAGGGAATATACTGTACATCTCATTTGCATAATATGCTTAACACGTGTAAGATGGCTTATGACCTTATTTTGACGGACACATCTTCAAATGGGCATGGTTTTGATCATTTAGATCCTTGAACATTTGTTTTCTTTTAGAGTGGTGGGTGAAGGCAGCGTGACTAGATACATCCAAAAGGGATCTTTATGTTTCATTCATCCTCCTTGAGAGAATTGAGAGGACAGGAGCAACAGTATAGGCTTTCATGTGACCCCAAAACGTTCCCTTTAGATAATGTTCTGCCTTTACCCCTCAACCCCCCTCCCTGCCCCCCTCCCTGGCTCCTGCCTTCAGTCTCTCTCTCTGTCTGTCTCCTTCTCTTTCCCTCTTTCCCTCTCACCTCAAGATACAGATCTTCTTGCACAGCAGTTGCCATCTTGAAGAATCAGGACAGGTGGGGATTCCCTGCCAGTAAAACAAACAAATGGCCATCCTGACCAGCAGACAAAAACTATATCCCACGCACAAGACAAAATGGGTTTTCAGTAAGGGATTTGAGATTTACTTTGTATTTTTTCACAAAAAACATATGTTACCATGGGTAAGTTATGACATCAGCATGATTCACTGTGTACAGAACCCAGGAGAATGACATTTTACAGTGTAGTTTTATAGTGGAATTATTTATTTTGCGCTAAAAACAATATTGTCCAGGAAAAAAAAAATATATATATTTTGGGACGGATATCCAAAAGCAGGTGACGTCCCTTTGGACCCCAGGGCAGATAAACTAACTTGTTGTCACTCCAGCGACCACCCCCCCAACCCACCCTCCCCACTTCTTAGAGTCTGCGCTCCTTACCATACAACCCGACTGTCAAACCTCCTTGTAACAGGAAGTCTCCTCACACGCGACGTCAACTGCGGGCCGTCTTTTCTTCTGGTCCATGTTAGACGACTTCCTCCTGGGTCGCTGGGGACCGCGGGCCCCTTGTCTTTTCTCCGGTCAGTGAGTTTATCAGGCCAGACATATCGACAAGACAGCCATAAAAGCTCCTTTCTCCTGTTCCAACTTCTAAAGACAGATATTTGATAAAGGAGACTATTAAAAAGGCCATCCACTCTAGCCTTCCAGTGACCCTACCTGCTCTGGATATGGGGGATGGCTGGAGGTCTGTGTTTGTCTTCCTCCTTTATAGACCAAAGACAAGAGAGAGGCTGGCGCCCCTACCTTAACCGTGTAGCTACACGTACAGTAGGGTAAAGCTGTTATTGGGATAGTGTTTGTGTGCATTCTTACACAGAAATGCATATGATTGAGTATACATGCAATTGTGTGTGTTTTCATGAGCAGTATTGTGTCTCCAAATAGTCTTGACAGCACATTGGACTGCATAGCTGATTCTTCTCTGGGGACCAGGGTTCTAAGAGGAGCCGGGGGGG
This sequence comes from Osmerus eperlanus, assembly GCF_963692335.1. Classification (NCBI taxonomy): domain Eukaryota; kingdom Metazoa; phylum Chordata; class Actinopteri; order Osmeriformes; family Osmeridae; genus Osmerus; species Osmerus eperlanus. Next base: position 4,641,562 of record NC_085018.1, read on the forward strand.
GGGGGGGATATGTACTGACCCAGTACATATCCTGTCCCCAGCCCTCTAGCATGGTGCTGTGAGGGGGATAAAACGGAGCCAGGAGAAGTCTTTGACCCAAAAGAAGGCCAGGCGGTTCTCTGGACCACAGGTTAAGCTGGGGTGTCTAAACACACAAAGAGGAAACCTGTACAATGCACTCTGAATGCTACGTGAGTGAGTTTCCACTTTCATGTGTGTGAGATGTCACTCACCTTTCTTGTTAGTATTTGTGGTTGGTAACATGCAAGAAATGTATGCTTAATTTGTGTACATTGACACAAAATCAATTCATGTAACCCAGTGATGGGTTCTTCTTCCAGAGTAGACATAATTTCAAGTAGAGTGACTTGTTTTGTTATTTGGCCAATGCACAGTAGATAGTTTGTTTTGATGTACTTACTATACGTTATGTTCAGTGAATGTGATTTCACCCTCTGCTGGGCAGCAGAGATACTACAGTTCAGAACAGGATGACCATATTTATGGAAGCAAATCGTTACCAAAATTCAAATGCAAATGAATTTCCAGAAATGTATTGCATTTTAAGAATGTGGCTGCATTATTTGACTCATAAATGAAATTAGTAATCAATCATCCTATTTGCATTTTAATTTTCTTCTTCAAGAGTGCTCAATCTTTCACTTAATTAAAATGAAAAAGAAATAGACATTTGAGATTTAATTTTCAAAACATGCCCCAGCAAATAGATACCAAAATTCAATTTGAAATGTAAAATTTGAAAATTAAAATGCATTTCCAGAAATGCATTTTCATTTTAAGAACGTGGCTGCAAAATCGTGACCACAATCCAAATTCAAATGCATTTCCAGAAATGCATTTTCATTTTAAGAACGTGGCTGCAAAATCGTGACCACAATCCAAATTCAAATGCATTTCCAGAAATGCATTTTCATTTTAAGAACGTGGCTGCAAAATCGTGACCACAATTCAAATTCAAATGCATTTCCAGAAATGCATTTTCATTTTAAGAACGTGGCTGCAAAATCGTGACCACAATTCAAATTCAAATGCATTTCCAGAAATGCATTTTCATTTTAAGAACGTGGCTGTAAAATCGTGACCACAATTCAAATTCAAATGCATTTGCAGAAATGCAAAATGAACGAAAAAGCATTCTGAGCGGCGCAGCAGAGTGACGTCAGTAGCCGCTCTTCTTCAGCTCCCTGCTGACCGAGCTACCCATCTTGTTCGGTAGGGAGCGGTGTGCACATCTGCATCGCATTACATTGCAAATGTGCCGGGAAATTGATTGAATTGCCGGGTCTTTAGAGGACGCATCACAGACTCAGCAACTTGATGTCAAACAATGACTAAAACAGTGGCAGAGCTACTATTAATGTGTAAATCTGTGACGGCAGAGTATGCAGCCAAGCTCTCTATGACTTGTTCTACTCGGTCACGGGCATCAGACTCAGATATATTATTAGATTCTACCTGTTCAGCTAATTCTAACAGTGTTTGCACAATTTGAGGGAGCGCCATGGTTGTGATGCGTCCTCTAAAGCAGCGGTCCCCAACCTTTTTTGCGCCACGGACCGCTTTCATGTAAGACATATTTTCACGGCAGAACGGACTGGGAGGAAAGATAGGCCCTGGACAGCTGCGCTGCTAATGCATGTACATTCTGGGTTTGATCCTAGTTAGTGACTTCCACACCTAATGCGAGCGCGCGGAGCGTGCAAGAAAAATAGTTTAGCTGATTTGAGCGAAAAATAGTTTTTGGAGTGTAAAGAATATGTTGTGCTTATTAAAGTTATGCATTGTGCTTATTAAAGTTATGAACTTAAAAGTGTGCTCAGGCTTAAACATTGGGTCTCACACTGGGTGTGGGAAGCAGGCTGTTCTTTTTGTCTCTATCTCTTCATTTTCAGAAACAACCTTAAAACCGGGTGGAGACGGCACCCGAGCAGGTGGGACGCGTAGGCAAGAACAACTCCCTGATGCACGAGAGAACAAGCTCAACCCTTTTTTAATACTTGTGTGTTTCAATTGCACTGTATAAATATATGCTGGGGAGGGACAGATAGCCAGTTGGACTTCGTGAACCAGCCCAAACTGTTGCGGGTAGGGAAACTTAGACAACCCCAGAGCTCTGTACTTGTTGATTTCCAACTGCTGCATTAAAGCTGATATTATCGGACCTCTGCGACTCCAGACCACTCTTTCTAGAACACAGATTTGTGTCATTGGATACCATCATTACATATTGGAATAGACACAAAGACTTTGAATCCTTCAAATGGTGACCCCAACGCTGAAAAGAGAGTCCAGAGGCCGATCGACAGATCGGGAGAGAGACCCATACACCGGTACGAGGAGGCAGACGTAATCGTCAGAGGCGCCTCAACATAAAAAAAAGGTAAGCAGACACCTGTTAATTCAAAGTACTGCTATTCGGAACTGAGAACCAAATTTAGACGATTACTATGTTTCATCGTACCTAGTCAAACCAACAGTGGTGGGAAATCAACCGTTTTTGTGTATTGTCCTTGTCCAAGGGGAGGTTAGAGTCCTCTCCAGGGGTTAGAGTCCCTAAACTCGTTGTCTTTGTCCAAGGGGAGGTTAGAGTCCTCTCCAGGGGTTAGAGTCCCTAAACTCGTTGTCTTTTTGTCCAAGGGGAGGTTAGAGTCCTCTCCAGGGGTTAGAGTCCCTAAACTCGTTGTCTTTGTCCAAGGGGAGGTTAGAGTCCTCTCCAGGGGTTAGAGTCCCTGAACTTGTTGTCTTTGTCTAGAGGGAGGTTAGAGTCCTCTCCAAGGGTTAGAGTCCCTGAACACTGTCTATTTGTGTTGAGTCAGATTGAGTTGAATAAAAATAGAGAGGAGTGTGGTGTGTTTTTTCCTTTGACCAAGAAGTTAAAGAAATCCCGAGGAGAGATGGAGAAAGGTGGGGGCTAAAAGAGTCTGTTACGTTGAGATCTTACAAAGGTTATCCCAGAGGATATACCCCTGGTTTATAAATTGGTTCTAATACAATTGGAAGAGTTATACTAGAGCAAACCAGCTGTGTTGGTCAAAGAATGGTTTGAGGAAATGTATGTGAAAAATTATGAGGAAGCAATTGGAAAGTTACATAAAGGATTGGTTTGGAGAGGATCATGGAAGGTTATGAAATAAAACAAGAACGTTTTGTGGATGTGAAGAGATGATTGGTTTAAACACTTATGTTTTGAAGAGGAAACTATGAATATACTTTGATGGTATATGGGATAACATTTTAAGTCAAAATAGTAAAATCTAGGGTTTTTAAGAGTTTTGATAAAGGTATTAGATATAATTTGGTTAAAAATGAGAAAGAGAACATAACTAAATGTACTTTTATTTGGAGTTTAATTGTAATTTGGTTTTAAGTTTTATTTGAGAGTTTTATCAGAGCCTGGCATACTGTTTGGGATAAACAGGCTGTGATAATGTTGTATTAATAAATGGTATTAGTGCATGAAGAGGATTATTATAACATTCAGTTCTGAAATAATTTGGGAACACTCATCAAGTCTGATAAATTGTGGTTATGATGGTTTGAGCTAATTGGCTCGTTTTGAACTGCAGCAAAACGAGTTATGAAGTTCTACCTATCTGACCTTTATAGAAAATATATTTGGGAAAAATGTTTGGTTAATAGCTGCATTAAGAACATTATTTGGTCTATATTTCATTTAAGAAGCATACAGATTCTGGTTTGGCATAATTAAAATTGCTTTTATCATATCTTTGATAAAAATAGGTGTGATTTGGTAAAATAGAGAATCTAAAACAATATTGGTCTTAAACTTAACTGTTTTAAAAGACAGAAAAGGTTTTTTGGAGTGAAAGAAATTAGACTAACAGTTGATTTTCTAAAGAAGGGAACAAAGAAACAGATTGTCATTTCTAGGCATGACTAATAGGAGTTGAATATGGGGGCTCGTTATTAGATGCTGTTACATGTGTTTGCTCAACAATAAGAAAACTGAAGGGAAAATACTGCCTGGTAATTATAGATACAGTATGTTTACTATGTGAATTGAAGTCTTTCCCAGTCCTATACCAGGTGCATAACACCATTTGAATTGATTTATTGGAGATCATATGTAATACCACAACTTAAACCTTTCACATAGCATGATAAAGAGGCGAATCAAATGGTTAACCAATTTTATTAAAAAAATGCTAACTAGAAAAGAGATGTCTTCTGCTAAATTCTGTTCCAGGTGAAGCAGTAAACCAAAGAGTGGAGGAGTCAAACGAGGAGATTGGGTATTGATTAAAGTTATCAATGAAAGGAGGGATCTTATGAGAACTTTAAAATATCCTGTCTAATTTCTGGTTTTTCTATTTGTTTCGAATTTAGTTTATTTTATTACAATTCTAAAAGCTTGGCTAAAGTTGTATGTATGTGGTGAAGGGGGCCTGTGAGCATGTCCAGGTCTGCCGTGGATACATGGATGTCGAATGTCCACTCTGGAGTGACGGTGGGTTTTCCCCTATAACATCATTAGGGTTTTCCCACTGTGTCCAGTGTGTCCACACCACTTGGCTATAACGCTGCATAGTCTCATCATTATTGTATGTCAACATTGTGTAATCGGTAATGGGATATTTTTTGAATTTGGGTTTGTTGTCACACCCTATAAGGGTGTGAAAGGAGGGATTTATTTGAACTTTAAAAATATCCACTTTAAATACTGAAATGGGTTCTTGATTTCAATATCTGTGTTTAATCATTGGTGTTCGACTGTTCGCATCTCATTTGACTCAGTTACTGCTTGATCATGGGAGATAAGGTGATGCTGGGACTGTAACTCTTTTCTGCTTCAGGACGAGTCAGACCGGCGGGTCTGACTACCTAACCCCTGTTCTAAGGCCCCATTCCCCTGGAGACCCTGCCCCATCTGCCCCTATGCCCCATCAGACCTAGGAGTGGTCTGGCCCCCCCCTTCCCCTTGAAGACCCTGTCCCACCTGCCCCAATACATCATCAGATGTTCGGGGAAGCCTGTTGTACATTTATGGACAGGACCATTCAAGGTCATCGAGAGAACCTCGCACGCCCTAAGGGTGCTGGGGAAAGGAAGTACGTGGTACCACTGGAGCATGTGTTGTGCTGCTCCAGAATCCAGTCGTACGTTGCAGGAGTTGGTGGAGAAGGGCCAGTGAACCTTTTGCTATTGCTACGAATGTGAGAGTCCAGAAAAGAGGGTTACGACTAGGCCAAGAGTGATACTGCTTGACCACACTAGAATTGTACTGGACTAAGAAGGTTTCCGCTATTTTACTTAAGAGTGTGCTATATCAACATGATTGTTGCTGTATCCCATGTATCAGGTCCCTGTGTAACAGGATCATTGTCTCGGCTGAGGAGAACCCGACGAAGGGGTTCCAAATGCCGTTGCTGGGGCTGGCTGACCAGGACGAGGAGGCGGTGGTTGGTCCGGGCTATGTTGATTGATCTCTGGTGTTTTCAGAGATCAAAAGAGGGATTAAAGAATATGTTGTGCTTATTAAAGTTATGCATTGTGCTTATTAAAGTTATGAACTTAAAAGTGTGCTCAGGCTTAAACATTGGGTCTCACACTGGGTGTGGGAAGCAGGCTGTTCTTTGTGTCTCTATCTCTTCATTTTCAGAAACAACCTTGAAACCGGGTTGAGACAGCACCCGAGCAGGTGGGACGCGTAGGCAAGAACAACTCCCTGATGCACGAGAGAACAAGCTCAACCCTTTTTTAATACTTGTGTGTTTCAATTGCACTGTATAAATATATGCTGGGGAGGGACAGATAGCCAGTTGGACTTCGTGAACCAGCCCAAACTCTGTTGCGGGTAGGGAAACTTAGACAACCCCAGAGCTCTGTACTTGTTGATTTCCAACTGCTGCATTAAAGCTGATATTATCGGACCTCTGCGACTCCAGACCACTCTTTCTAGAACACAGATTTGTGTCATTGGATACCATCATTACATATTGGAATAGACACAAAGACTTTGAATCCTTCAAGTGTTATGTAAAATAAACAGCCGTTTTTTCAATTGACCCATCTTTAAGTTTCTTAGCCTGGTTTTCCATCGTTATATTGTTACTAGCTAGCTTTCGATGTGTCAGTCCCACTGTTGTGTGTGACTATAAGCTACGACAGTGACACCCGAAGTGCGTTCCTTATATCCAGTTCAGGCCTATTCCATAATTTTGTTTGATTGCTGTCACGGCAGAAAATCCCGCTTGATGTTGGAAATGGAAGCAGGGTTTTCAGTGCTTTAGTGGCGATCTCAGGATAGCCTTCATCCAAAACACCGATAGAGTTGTTGTCTCAAACAGGCTTCATTGAGTGGTAACTATCACTTGTCATGTCAAGAGGAAGAGACGCGCATGATACCGTTCAATAAAGCCCACAAACTTGCTAAAAAATGAGTAAACACACGTCTTTGCAGAGCTTTTTTTGCTCAGGGGAAAAGGCCCGCGGAGAATGAGAGAATCAGGTCATTTTTCAGAATAAAACGTCTTTCAGACTCTGATAATCAATTAAAAGGAAATAATGTTATTAATTCTTTTTTGTGCGGCCCGGTACGAAATGACCCACGGACCGGTACCGGTGGGCACCGGTTGCAATGTAATGCAATGCAGATGTGCACACCGCCCCCTACCGAACAAGATGGATAGCTCGGTCAGCAGGGAGTTGAAGAAGAGCGGCTACTGACGTCACTCTGCTGCGCCGCTCAGAATGCTTTTTCGTTCATTTTGCATTTCTGCAAATGCATTTGAATTCGAATTGTGGTCACGATTTTACAGCCACGTTCTTAAAATGAAAATGCATTTCTGGAAATGCATTTGAATTTGAATTGTGGTCACGATTTTGCAGCCACGTTCTTAAAATGAAAATGCATTTCTGGAAATGCATTTGAATTTGAATTGTGGTCACGATTTTGCAGCCACGTTCTTAAAATGAAAATGCATTTCTGGAAATGCATTTGAATTTGAATTGTGGTCACGATTTTGCAGCCACGTTCTTAAAATGAAAATGCATTTCTGGAAATGCATTTTAATTTTCACATTTTACATTTCAAATTGAATTTTGGTATCTATTTGCTGGGGCATGTTTTGAAAATTAAATCTCAAATGTCTATTTCTTTTTCATTTTAATTAAGTGAAAGATTGAGCACTCTTGAAGAAGAAAATTAAAATGCAAATAGGATGATTGATTACTAATTTCATTTATGAGTCAAATAATGCAGCCACATTCTTAAAATGCAAATGCATTTCTGGAAATGCATTTGAATTTTGGTAACGATTTGCTTCCATACATATTGAAACATGAGAGAGATCATGACATTCTACATTCTTCAAGGAGTCTCCCAAAAATGTTTTGGGAAGTATATGCTCAATTTATTTGAGACACTGAAATGTCAGATGTTTTACTGTCAGATGTTTTCTGTTTGGAAGATTCTGAAAGAATGTGGATTTCTAGAATAATGATATCCTGATTAAGACCCGATCCTGATAACGTTTCCAGCCATTAAATGGCTGGCTGATGTTGATATTATATTTAGTGAGGACCTTGTAGCAATGTAAATTTTAAAAGATTAATTGAAGTTAATTAAACATTCAATGTTTTATGGCTACATAGAGTCAGTTACAGTAGCCCATAAACATAATATTACACAATAATAATACTTTTCACATTGGAAGTATAACCACATTTTGTGTGCGGATATTGTGTCCATAGGTTCAAACGTAGGTTTAAAAGACCTTTCTCCTTTATAGTGCATAGATTTATATATCAATAACTAACATGGTTGAGACCATTTACAGCATGGACTTTTTGTTGAAATATAATACAGAGTTTTATTAATTAGAAGTTCAATTAATAAATTAAATAAATAGATGCACAGTGCACAATTGCACAATTCATTAAGAAATAAATAATCATATCATCTGATCAATAAATAATCAATCATATCATCTGATCAATAAATAGTCAATACTACATAAATAAATGAATAAATACACAAATACATAATAATAAAGAAATTGATGGTCATTAAGAGCTCTCTGGTTAACATAATATTACTGGAAATATTGCAGCCAAATAAACAGTCCATCATTTAGAAATTGAGTCCAAACATCCACCTTTGCGCTTTGAGTCATTTATCAGTTATTATCAGTTATTAATATTATCTTCCAGTTGTAAGAGGAAAGGTAAGTGGCGTTATTGCTTTCATTAAAGGCGGGAGCAGGAAGACGTGCAAGAGAGATTTCAGTTATTTGAATCACCTCTTGATATTAAATTTATTTTCTGAAGTGCTAACTGAATGTCTCTTAACTTGGATGGGACAAAGTTCCAAAATGTTGTTGTTGTTGTTGTTGTGGATGTGACTTGCTCAGTCTTCGGAGCTGCAGTCATCCTCGTCCCCAGACCCTTTGAAACAGGCTGACTCATAGTGCTTGTTCAGGTAAGACTTCAGCGCGAAGCTCTTGTCACACCGCTTGCAGGTGTAGTGCTTGAAGGCCGAGTGTGTCTGCATGTGGGCGCGCAGGTTGGATCGGTCAGCGAAGGCTTTGCCACAGTGGGCGCAGGCAAAGGGCTTCTCCCCCGTGTGTGACCTCATGTGACCCTGAAGGAGCCAGGGTCGGCTGAATGCCTTGCCGCATACGTTGCACTCGTGGCGCAAGTCGTGAGTGAGCATGTGCATGGCGAGTGCAGGCATGGATACGTACGCCTTATGGCAGGTGGGGCACTTCCTGGCCTGCTGGCTGTCCAGACTGCGGTGCGTCTGCTTGTGGCGACTCAGGTTGGAGGAGGTGGCATAGGTTTTGCCGCACTCGCCGCACGTGTAACGTCCTGGCCCCTTTGACTTGCCCTTGGTTGGTGTTGACTCTGTAGAGGTCACCTCGTCGCTGCTGTCAGGGTTGCTTCCCTTGCGGGGGCACCTCTGACTGGTCGCTCTCCGGGAGCGGCCATCGGAGATGAGGAAGGCGGGGGAGAAGCCCTCGGAGCTCTCGGACTCCAGACAGCTGCTGCTTTCCGACTCGGCAGCGCTGGAGCGGGGGCTGTCGGGATGCTCCATGTCGTGGTCGGAGAACTCCTCCCCCCCGCTCCCCCCCCCTGCATTCCTCGGGGAGTACAGGGGTCCTGAGGAGAGGACGTTGAGGACCCCTCTCGGCAACCCTGCCTCCTTTGTGTTCTGGCACACAGAGGGAATGAGGTAATCCTGGATGTATCCTGCATAAAGAGACAGACTTAGCGTGAAAATATATTCACGAAGAGATTTTGGTAAACACTTCATAACTCTAAAAGTAAAGAAATAAAAATGATCATTTTGAAGAATTATAATATTTTGTATAGACACATTTATGTATGACTCATTGGTTCTTTATTCAGATTGTCAGCTAAACTAGTGAAAGACCATTGACTGTATCCCGAGGCTTTGCAGATCAATATGAAATTGCATACAGGAAACCGTTTGCAAGTGCTTGGTTCAGCAAGCTCTGTGAATGAAATATTAATGACCCTTCAGTGCTCACATTTTACAGCGGATCAATAAGTCATCAGGCTCAAACAAGTGCTATCATAAATATCTGAATGGAAAGTGCAGGCAGATACAGAAGTCCAATGCACAATGAAAAAATAAAATTTGCCACACATTGAGAATGCAAAAAACACTTGGCTCGCCTCAACAGGCCACTGATCCACCTGTCATTGGCCCACGCCAGCGTATCTAAATCTGTGATTGTAGCAGCAGACACACAGAATGTCTGAGTAGAGAAATCCCTAAACCGCTAAATCATTTTAATCAGATCATTGCCCCATCTGGGGTGTTTTGAAAGTGCTGGGAGGACGGTAATGGGGATATTGAGTGACAGGTGGAGTGTTATTTGGGCAAAATGGGGAAGGAAGGACTTAGGGTGTGTGCATGTGTGTGTGTGTTGGGGGATGAAGGAGTGGGGTGGTGGGTGGGGGTTCATAGTCTGATCTTGACAGCAGTGCGCAGTATACTGCACTCCCCCCTGCAACACAAAGGGAACTAGACAGCTGGCATCCTAAATCTGGGGGAACAAATGATCTGGTGAGCCCAAGCTTCGGTGATGCTCAGTGACATTCCACACTAAAAAAAAAAAACATTTCCATAGACCTTCATTGAAATGCACTTGTAGAAGTAATGTATATGTGAAGTTTACAGTACTCTCTAATTGCATACAATGAACAAAAGAAGCTTATTCTCAAACGTCTGACATTCTATATGTCCAATCGATGCACTTCCTTCACAGAGCCTACTTCTCTCTATACCAGAGACAGATTGGGTTGCCGCAATCCTAACCCCTGTGGATGTGTAACGTCCTGTAAGATCAGATAGAGCGGGGGCTGGAGGGATGGAAGGATGAAGGGATGGAGGGATGAAGCACAGGGGGGTTGGTGGATGATAAGAGAAAGACTCAAGGGCAACAACACCAACGAAGGACAAATGGGTCCCATGTGGGGATCTGCTTTCTACTGAGGTTGCAGAATTCATAAAGGCTACGGCCAGGCGCCGATGCTTGCATCCACGTACGTTCATTATGCATGTACACAATAGTCTTAAAGCTCCCCCAAAGCCTACTGTGTGATGTGGTCTAGTATTAAGCTGATTGTTCTGGCATGACCTGAATACTATTTAGCGTTGCTGAAATGAGACAACAAAAGTCTGGAGGCGGTGTGTGTGTATGTGTGCGTGTGTGTGTGCATTAAGGGAGTAGGGTGTTGTGGGGAATTAGGAAGCAAACAACATCACAGCCCTCACATCGGGGGGTGCAACAGGAATAAATATGTTGATCTGTTATTTTGTTTTGTTTCAGCATTTTCTTTTCTTTAAGTGCGGTACAAATGAACACCAACAACAAATCTCACACATAAAATAACCTCAACTTGACTAATGAAAATACATCTAATTGACAGAAAAAACTAAGAGCACATGACATTCCAGCAGATGAAAACATGTTTTGTTGTTCCATAGACTCACTCACCATTTTCACTTAAACGGACCGCCAAGTTGGTTGCAGACTCGGTGATGGCACGTGTCACAGAATAAGATCCAGCCGAGTGATGGTGGTGAGGATGATGATGACCGGAGGTAGTGAAGTCATGGACTTTCAGTTGTTTAACCAAAAAGGAACGTGGCATTGTCACAACAGTCAAAAGCGCTAGAGCCACATGGAAATATTACGGAAAAAAAATACAAAAACACTTGAAGAAAAAAGGTAAAGTCTAAGAAACCAAAATGGAGGCTGATGACGCAAATACTGATGCTCTGGAAATGTTCCTCTTAAAAAAAAAAAAAAAAAAAAAACAACAGACAACTCTTTTTGGCCTGAATATCCTCTTTGCCCAGAGAAGAGAGATAGAAAAGGTTGGAAAGGGACAGAAGGCTGGTGAGAGGAGAGAGAAATTACGTACAGAGGGAGAGATACAGAGAGGAGAGAGATGACTACTAGCTGAGCTCAGCACTAACGCAGCCTTTTATATGGGGCACGAGCCCCCAAAGATCAGGTGGTGCTTTGGAAAAGGGAGCTTCTTAGCATTAATCCATCAAACATCCCCAGGGACACACATCAAATTACCACGAGCCGTCTGTGCATCCCCGCACACACACAACCACATGCGTGAGGGTGCACACAGGCTTATACACACACACTCCCTTTCTCATACACACTCCCACTGCAGCCAAACTTGCCCCTTCCCCCTCCTCGCTTTCACCCCTTCATCCCTTTCCCTAGCAAAGAAAGGAGAGCAGACAATAGCATGATGGGAGCACGTGGGTGACACTACAGACAGCATCTTGTCCCCCCATTGTCTTGAAATGAAGTCGCTAATACAGTTTATGCTGCCCTGAAAAGCTCTGACTCTCCCTCTCTCTCTCCCTCTCTTCTACGTTCTCTGAAAATTGCATCGGCAATGCCTCATGTTCACAGAATTGAATTTGAACTGTGTAAGATAGGGATATAGATTTCACTGCAAAGCCAAGAAAGTATGACAAATATCTAGGTAATGTTCTTTTTACACACAGCCATTTCACACGAAACCAAAGTAATTTTGATTTTATATAATTAATAAAGATTTGCCTTTCTTTCTATTTAAATTATGTAGACATCTGGCCATTCTGAAAATTCCTATAATATTACATATTGCTGTAGTATACTGTAGTATAGGACTATGTCTACTGTAATATTTCTTTCATTTCCAATTTTATGGAATTTTTACACACCTCTTCTAAGTTTCTGTTCACCGTCATGCCAGCTCAGCCTCCTCAAATCACAATAGCTGTGTGACTTCTAGCCCGTACACTGTGGCGAGGTGACCCCTAAGAGTCAATGGGGGAGACAGGGTCAATCTCTGCAGGGGCCACATACACACACACAGCTTTAACAAAGCCTGGACGGTTCTCACATCCAGATGGCTCCACAAGGTGTGTACAGTTTGCCTGGAAGCTTCACAATATGGCATCACAGACTGACTGCCATCCAGTATTCATGGAGAAATACCTTTTGGTCACAAGCAAAACTAACTTCACCAATTGAATGTGCCCCATTAAATATCCTCTTTAGATATTACTTTGATTACTTAATATTGTGTGTCGTGTATTTATTATTGGCAAAAAAAACGAAGAAAAAACAAACAAATCCAAACATCCACACAAACCCCATTTTATTACTTCTTAGAATTTGACATGTCACATACACCACACCAGCTTTCAAGTAAGTATTTGAACAGTGACATACATTTTTGTTGTTTTGGCTTTACAGTACAACACATTTTGAATGAAACAGTGACGGTTAAAGTGCTTAATTTGAGCATATTCACATGCATTCATTTATTGCACATCCTTTGCATGCCATAACTCCCTGAAGTCTGTGACCCATTAACACCACCCAACCCCTAGTATTACGGTGGTAGTAGCAACGTCACCTGGAGGCATAAAGATCAGAGGACAGAATTGAGAGTGAATAGAGAAAAACAAAGATGACATACAGCCAACAGGTGTTTAATATACAATCAGGCAGTATTGTTTGTTGTATAATCATAGCAAGGCTGTCGCCATGGAGTCAACATTGGGGGGGACGAAATCTGCTAGGGAGTCTGAGGGTCACCCCCTGAAAACTGTATTTTTTTTATTAATTTACACATGGGATTATTATTTTTATTAGGGGACAGCGTGCGTGGTTGCCTGTCGTAGCGTAGCACATTTATATTTTATTTATATTGTTATATCAATATATTGGGGGGGACATTTTGACCAGATTTGAATATTGGGGGGGGGGCACATCCCCCCCCCAATATATATTATGTCTACGGCCCTGAATCATAGAGACAACAACCACAGTATCTTAGTCCTGACCTTATCAGGACTCTTACGTTTCCTGGAACGCTATAGTGAGGTCTGCTTGTGCCCTAGACCCCTGGGGCAGTCTCCAAACAGCCCACAGAACACTTTCTTTCAAACTACAGGATGAATTTTTAGGCCTGGTCTAACTGGTCTATGCATAACTCATCAGTACACAATAAAGGGCACAGCAAGAACACGTATATGTGTCACGGCCACAGCCGTGCCCCCCCCCCGGTTCCGGTTTTTTGCCCTGCCATAGTGTTTCCCTGTCATTGTCTTCACCTGTCCTTGTTAGCATTATTGTGTCCACCTGTGTGTCGTTTGGTTCTGTGTATTTAGGTTTCTGTTTTGTGTCCAGTCTTTGTCTTGTCCTTACCATACCTGTCTGTGTGAGTACCCTATCTGTTCCCGTTTTTGTGAATAAAACCCTTGTTTCTGCCATGCCTGCCGACTCCCCTGCATTTGGGTCCAACCCCACCTCACGCCGTGACAGAAGGACAAGACCACAAATGGACCCAGCAGAGAGTTCCCTGAACCCTTTCCTAGGGACCCGACTTGCCTTTGGTGGACCCCGAAGCCTGCAGCGGAGGGCCCACCCAAAGTCCGGGTTCCTACCCCGGCTCCAGCCCCAGCCTGAACCCCGACTCCAGCCTCGGTCCTGCCCTGGGCCCCTGCCTCGATCCTGCCCTGTGCCCCTGCCTCGTCCTGAGGTTGTGCCGCCCTGCGCCCGGACGAACGAGGTTGTGCCGCCCAGCACCCAGACCACCGAGGTTGTTCCTGCCGGGGAGTCTTGGCCGCCTGCCGCCGGTACCCAGCCCCGTTCCTGCCCTGTACTCCAGCCTCGGTCCTGCCCTGGGCCCCTGCCTCGATCCTGCCTTGTGCCCCTGCCTCATTCTGAGGTTGTGCCGCCCTGCGCCCGGACGAACAAGGTTGTGCCGCCCAGCACCCAGAGCACCGAGGCTGTTCCTGCCGGGGAGTCTTGGCCGCCTGCCGCCGGTACCCAGCCCCGTTCCTGCCCTGTACCCCAGCCTCGGTCCTGCCCTGTACCCCAGCCTCGTTCCTGCCCTGTGCCCCAGCCTCGTTCCTGCCCTGTGCCCCTGCCTCGGTCCTGCCCTGTGCCCCTGCCTCGTTCCTGCCCTGTGCCCCTGCCTCGTTCTTGCCCTGTACACCAGCCTCGTTCTTGCCCTGTACCCCAGCCTCGTTCTTGCCCTGTACCCCAGCCTCGTTCTTGCCCTGTGCCCCAGCCTCGTTCTTGCCCTGTGCCCCAGCCTCGTTCTTGCCCTGTACCCCAGCCTCGGTCCTGCCCTGTACCCCAGCCCCGGTCCTGCCCTGTGCCCCGGTCCTGCCCTGTGCCCCGGCCACCTCCTCCTCCGCCCGAGGACTGCTGGCCACCTCCTCCTCCGCCCGAGGACTGCTGGCCGCCGCCCCCTCTGCCCGAGGACTCCTGGCCGCCGCCCCCTCTGCCCGAGGACTCCTGGCCGCCACCCCCTCCGCCCGAGTACTGCTGGCCACCTCCTCCGCCCGAGGACTCCTGGCCGCAGCCTGCCGCCGTGCCCGCGCTCCCAGGCGCCCCCTCGTCCGCGCTCCCAGGCGCCCCCTCGTCCGCGCTCCCAGGCGCCCCCTCGTCCGCGCTCCCAGGCGCCCCCTCGTCCGTGCTCCCAGGCGCCCCCTCGTCCGCGCCCCCTCGTCCGCGCCCCCTCGTCCGCGCCCCCTCGTCCGCGCTCCCAGGCGCCCCCTCGTCCGCGCTCCCAGGCGCCCCCTCGTCCGCGCTCCCAGGCGCCCCCTCGTCCGCGCTCCCAGGCGCCCCCTCGTCCGCGCTCCCAGGCGCCCCCTCGTCCGCGCTCCCAGGCGCCCCCTCGTCCGCGCTCCCAGGCGCCCCCTCGTCCGCGCTCCCAGGCGCCCCCTGTCCCCTGTGCCTGTCCTGCCCCCGGGTGGTTCCCTGGACCTGCTCCGGCCTCCGGGCCACAGGCCTTCTGCCCTGCCTCCGGGTCGGCCCCCGGACCTGCGCCGGCCCTCTGCCCTGCCTCCGGGTCGACCCCCGGACCTGCCCTGGCCCTCTGCCTTGCCTCCGGGCCGACCTCCGGACCTGCTCCGGCCTTGTGTGACGTCCCTTGAGAGGGGGCTACTGTCACGGCCACAGCCGTGCCCCCCCCGGTTTCGTTTTTTTGCCCTGCCCTAGTGTTTCCCTGTCATTGTCTTCATCTGTTCTCGTTAGCGTTATTGTGTCCACCTGTGTGTCGTTTGGTTCTGTGTATTGAGGTTTCTGTTTTGTGTCCAGTCTTTGTCTTGTCCTTACCATACCTGTCTGTGTGAGTACCCTATCTGTTCCCGTTTTTGTGAATAAAACCCTTGTTTCTGCCATGCCTGCTGACTCCCCTGCATTTGGGTCCAACCCCACCTCACGCCGTGACAATATGTAGGAATGAATGATAAAATAAGATAGAATATGAGAATATTATAAAGCAACAGCTTATCTACTGATTACTTAACATAAGCACATAGGAAAGTTCAAGAACATAACATGTTGAGTTTAGTATTGACTAGGTGATTATTATTTAAAGAATTTACCAAAAAATGAAGGAAAAAGCATCAATATTTAACGTTTGTTCACTTAGGTTCTCTTTCAATCAATTAAACTAAGGAGTGTTAACTTCTTTGTCATAGATTTACTTACAAAATGTATATACGCCTATATATATTCTTGTCATGTCAGTACTTGTTTTCATAGGTGATTCAAATTCAGATTTCACAATTACGGTGAGAGTGTGGAGATTGTGATTCCAGCCAAAAACATAATTTAGTCTCTATTCTACCAACTGTATGGTGAGAAGGGCATAGAGCTCGGAGAGGGGGCTTTTGAGGTCTGTTTTAACAGCGATAAGTGAGATAATTTGTGCTAATCACATCCAGTCATCAGTGGAGGGCCCTCGGAAAAACAAACGTAGGTCCTTTTCACTAAGACATCTTTTCAGCGCCTGACTAAATTCCTTTTCTCTTTGGGTACCTGACAATGAGGCAGCTGCAAGCCAATGAATGACACTGATTGTCTTTTCCTTTTAATCAGCAGTTAGTGGCTCTATTGAATTCAATATAGAAGGAGAAATTCCCATATTTCCTGTTCACCCTCTTGTAGGACATGTGTGAATAGCTGGAGAGGGCACTTGCCCCTGCAAGTTTCTTTGCCCCTGCAAAATTCTTTAAAGGATTTTTATTTTTGGCCACACCTTCCTCCTCAGATTTCTTATCCCAGCTTTTGGCTACATTTTGCAGTCAAGCTTTGAGACCAAATCATGGAAGATCTACAGAGATTTGACACACAGCAGCATACACACACATTGCAAAACCTCATCTCACCTTCAGTGGGAAGTGGCAGTTTACACTTCCAGGGGAAGGTCAACCATGTATTCCCATCTTGTCCTGGAGATCCAGGAGTATCAGAGTAATGGTTGACCAAAGAGACGTGGATCTTTGAGACCCCATCAGGGGTGGTGAGTAACAGGGAGCCAGTCAGGGCGGTGATTGCTGTTGTGGATGGGTGGGGCCACGTTGATGCACAGGAGGAGGATGTACAACTACATTTCAATCTAGTCAGCCCTCAGTCCTGATAAAAAGGACTCTGTCTCTCTCCGTTCTATTTTGGGACTCATCAATCAACGCTGTCACACTCGCCTCATGGCTTCCGAGCTTGCCGGTTCGACGGTGCGTGGCGTGGTCTCCGGGGAACACTCCCGAGCTGCAGATGCTGCTGGAAATGGAAGCGCTTTCTGAGGAAAGGGCAGGAGGGGAGACCCGGTGCATGATTAGGATGATAGGAGGGCTAGCAAAAACATGCCGTATGGTAGATGGAGCCAGGAAAAGTGACAATAGTAGAAACAGATGCATGGTACAGCTACATTGATTTTCATGAGGGGCCAAGGAGCAATGGATTTTGGTGCAACATTCTAAAATGGAAAGGTTTTGGAAGTATTCTCCATTGAATAAATTGAATAATCACACAAAGAAATTACATATTTTGGAAATACTTTCAAACAACACTGCGCAATACAGACTGATGAATACTGAGTGTGTGTTCTAAACATTTTTGATAAAAGAAAGTGTCCATTACATTACCATACATTACGTCACGACATGGGCCTCCATTAAAAAAAAAAGAACTATGTACCATTGTCACTCTTCCATTACTGAAATAACCATGTTTATCTGCTGAAAGTCCACTGCCTCGATGTCCTTGGCACCTGGTTCTGACAAAAGGCCTTTGATGCTGCACCAGTGAGTAAATTAACTTTCCCAGGGAAAGATTGGCTCCGACTTCTTTCTCTGATGATAATGCTGCATATTTTTGGCCCTGAGGTGCATATATCACTTCTCTATCCCCCATTCAATACACAATCAACTGATGGTGTCACCAGGGGTGACATTGTCTCTACAAGTGTCATTCGGTGGCCTTGAGAGCACTTACACTAAATGGCTCTCCGCCAAATAGCCCTTCAACGCTGGTCTGGTTCTACTACGTTGTCAAAAGGGGAAATGACCTGCAAGAGGACCCAAATGGAAGCGGAAAGGATGGGGAGGTCTCTATGAAAAGGACATTGCATATCGTTTGGTCTAATGTTCGCATAAAAACAGCTCATTTCACCAAATGAAATAGTGTAAGAGAGTGATGGCCGTATCTGTGTAGAGTGGATGAGGAAGGGGGTGGGGTGGAAAGTATCGTAAATTCAGCTTAATTGAGAGGCACGTGGCTTCACAAAAAAGCAGGCTGGAGGGAGAGAGTGTGATAGGGGCCAGCTGCACGACTAAGACCATAGACTGCGTGCTTATAAGTGAGAGTGTGTGTGTTGGTGGGGGGGGGTCTCTCACACCCTACACTCTTTGTCTCTGGGCCATCTGCTGGGCTTTCATAATGTGTGTGAGGGGAGCGTAAAGGGTTGTGTGTGCCGAGTATGGGTGTGTGTTGGGGGGGGGGGTTGAAGGGGGTCTGAGAATGAGTGAGAGGGCTACATTCCGTCACCTCCTAGTCATGCACAAGGGCTAGACCGGACCATGACCAGACTGGGGCTACACTACACCAGGACCAAGGCCATGGAACCAGAGGTTTGGAAGAGCTCTGACATGGGGTTGGGGGGGGTTACAAGCCCCTGTTGACTGTGTCTGAAATGACTTTCCATCTCCCAATTGGTTTATTTGGCTTGTTCAACGAGTTACTTTGGCTAACTTAGCATGACCTCTATGAAATATCTGGTATATCAAATACCTTGTAAACACTTTTTTTCATGGCTCGAGTAGAGTAAAGAAGCACACTTTTCCACAAGTTTACATACCATACTGTAACAATGCCTTGTATAATTAACCATGAGAGACTGAAAAATAGCTAAATAAGTGTGACTTATTTAACTTCTCAAAAAAGTATTTGAATCAGAGATTTTAAGGGTATGCTCTCACTAGAACAAAATGATAATCATTCACAAAGCCCAAATCTGTCCATTTAGCTAATTGGCACTCTAACTGTGGGTCCCTCACACTCTCACACACAAAAAAAAAGTGTGTGTGGGAGTGTGTGTGAGTGGTATTGACCCTCTGAGCAGATGGGGCTCTCCAGACTGCTCTGTGCAGCCTCCATACACACACAAGGTCGCTTGGTAGAATGGTGTGGGGAGTGTGTGTCAACGACCATCTGACACCTCCCACAACAGGTCTACACTCCGCCTGTGTTTTACATCTGAATACAACAAATGGAGTACGTTGTGGAAATGAGTTAATTATCGAGATGCCGTGCAACTAGAGATATTTCATATGATAATCAGCCAGTCTGTGCAGCCCTGTGAATAACGAACATATCAAGTGTATAAAGGAAGATAGTTCACTATAAAATCCATACAGTACATCAACTTACTTAAGAAAAAGGAAAACTGAAATTAAACAAATCTATGACTTTTGATATAAGGGGTTTAAGAACTTTACGAAAATAAGCGCTGTAGCAATCAAGATAAAACTGCAATGTGTGCCATCACTGAAGGTTTAAGTCGGCAGAGGGGCAGTTCTATGGCGTATGTGAAGCCCTCTGTGACATTTCTTGTAAAAATGGATATACACATTTTTAAATGTGTATATTTTGTAAATTCTTGCATTCATGTTTTTATTTTAAAAGTAGATCAAGGATAGCATCAGCATAAATTAAAAAAAACACCAGTTTGAGTGGACTAAAACTTTTAAAGTTTGTGTTAATGCAATCTTCCTGATTGTTGTCGTTTCTGCTATCTTATCTGGTAAACACGTGTGATCCTGTGCTTTATAAATATTCTACCCCCTACCCCCCTCTCAAACACACCCACATCCCTGCTAGACAGGTAGGTCTAGGGATGGTCGGAATGTTGTTCATACACATGCAGTTATGGTGACTGATGAATTGTCTGTATGTTGCCATCCCTTTCACCAGGGATACAGTAGGCATGATGGAGTGCTTGTCCATCCAAGCAAATACAATTAGGCTGATTGAATTTTGTCTATTTAGTTTTGCCCTTGCAAAACACACATGGTACACACACCGACACATAAATGCAACACAAAGAAGTTAACATAAAACGTTAGTATTGTGGTTGCATAGATGTACTTCCCTAAAAGTAGTTTATTTGACATTTGAGAACAGTGGTAGGTAAGAGGTTGTTCAGGCGACAAGAGAAATATGTAAAACAACAAAAAAGAACTGTTAGGGAAGAGAAGTGCAATCCATCCGAATACATTTTGGGTGTATTTCTGCTAAAACTGAAAATAAGTATTTGCTTAGTAACTTAATGTGACTCCAATATTCAGAGGGAAAAAAAATCAGATAAAGTATAGTGCCAGGTGCATGGAGAAATTTAATCTATCGTACTGAATGACTGTTCATATATAGGCTCTGTGGTTCATCTCTGTCACTCTTTCTTTGGGGTCACAGAGGACTCCTGTATGATGAGCTGAGAGCAGTCTGGCACACCCAGCTGTCTCTCATTGTGATAAATTTGTTTTGCTTTCTCCTCAGTCCCTTGTCACGTGCCTTTCTTTGTCCCTTCCACCAGCCTGCCCTTTGACGCCAGTCTCCATCCTCACAGTGGTGGACCGTCACACCATCCAGACAAGCAACAGCTGTCGAACAGGGAGCACTGCAAAGCATCCCAGAGATGGGCTGCAGGTTGCTGTCAATCCAGCAAGGTGGACAAGAACAAATACTGAATGCTGAGTAGACTTTACTTCCTGCTTGCCTGATAGCGTGGTTAATAAACAAGTCAACTCTGTTGTATGTCTAATTCTCTTGGAAAGGGGCCGGTTTCTCTTGCATGATTTCTTCAAGGTTGTCAAACACTATATTAGTACAAAATGTGTCGTGGCCTCAGGTTCATAGTAGAATGGGTGAATTCTGTCTGTTGACCTCAGAAATGGATTTGTTTTTCTAACAAAACAGGATACAAAAGTTATATTTATTGTACATATGGTACACTTATGATGTCCACGTGTAGGCCAACTGGATGCTGGCAAGACTGATGGGAGTTTTCTGGTAGAGAACAAACAGGTCTCAACAATCAGGACACCAACACATGCAAAAGTAATGTTTAATTCAAATAAAACCATGCACAGGTCACCCAGACTAGATTCCCACCCGTTATAAAATAAAACATCTATAGCCATACATTTCATTCCATGGGCTTTCACTGAGGAGGCTGAAACAGAGTTCACAAGTCAATCTCAAATGGAGAATCCTCCCATATACTCCTCACACCACTCTCTCAGGAAACATGACTGTGGTGAATCCGATAAGAGGCCAAGCACTGAAGCTCAGAATCTGAAATCCCATGTACTTATTTAAGAGAACATTTTATTACTTTTTCCCCACCTATCACCTATACTAAATCTTCATTAAATCATTATAAATTGCTATGAACTATATGGCACAGAGGACAAGTTAGAGAAAACAGGTGTGGAGCACATAGAGGGACTGCCCTGCTGATACACGTGTTGCTGTTGAATATATGTTGGTTAATTAACCTGATGTACCGTACATGTGCTTGAGTAAAGACCCCGGTTATTCACATAAACGGGATGGAAAACGGGTGACTTGTCTGAGACCTCTGCAGCTTTGTAAAAAGAAATGGACCCACTCAACTCCCCCTCTTTTTAGTTTCCCCCCCCAGGGTGTGTAAAGCTAAAGCAGCGTTTTAGGGACTGTTTTTTCTCCTCAATTTGTTAACATTTCAGTGACAAGACACTTCTGGCCCACAATGACTTGGTTGATTTTGGTTACACACTTAAGTTTCAGTGACAAGACGAAGAGCACATTTCTTAAGTCTGTCTTACAATAGGGGCCAAACAAGAATTTTCCAAAGCAGCAAGTTGTCTTGAATCCCACCCATTACGACACATGCATTACAGAGTCAAATGCAGCCACCTTTTGTTGAAGAATCCAGCACACACATAAGATAGGTACACTCAATAAGATCATTTATGTTATTTTACAATCTGGATGTAGAACACAAAGATAATAAAAAAACAAGATTAGTAAGATGTACAGTATTTGTTTGTAGTTGTATCATAATGTCTGATCTGCACGGTGAGTGTTGAGGGTTGGGGCGGTGAGGGGTGAGAGGTGGTGTTCACCCGAGCATCCATCTCTGTTCAATGAAACGCTCCAGAGAGAGAAAGTGAGCATGGTTTAAGAAAGACTATGTGGGAGGGGGGCCTGGCAAAGAGAGGTTATGTGAGAATGGTGTATTTTTTATTTTTTTTCAAGAGTCTTGGAAATAATAGAGGCAACCTGTTGCGGTGTTTATGTGTATCTGTATATATATACATATAGATATACATATTTGTATTTCAGAGGAAGCTTTCAATCCATGTACATAAATTGTGTGGCGTGTCGGTCTAGTTGAAAGGAAGCGTTGAGCAAGTGTACTCTGCATTTCTGTGTGTGCGCGCGCATGTGTGCATGTGGATGGATGGAGGGAGGGACAGTGAAGAACAGAGTTGAACAGGCAGGCCGCTGGGGGAGGCTCAGTTGCTGTAGACCTGGCCTTCGGGCGGCTGGGGCAGCTTCATGTTCTCTTTGCACATCATGAGCCGTCTGAGCTCCTGCAGCACCACACGGATACTGTACGAGTTCTGCCACTTGGCTAGAGCTGCCACCGCCCGCGTGTCCACCTGGTGGGAGGTATGTACACTCTTACCCCGAGGAGGCATGGGTACACGTGCATTTAAGATCATGGTCCCAAAAATATACAATAGATATATCCCCCAACACTGTGACAACTGAGCTCAAGTGTGCGCCTGTGACACACTGAAGTCTAGGAGTTAGTCTAAGACCACTAACGCGAACGACTGATCCAACGGAGGCTGGTTCAGGGTTAGGATTAGGCACATACTAAATACACACACCCTTTTCTACTCTCCACAGCCTACATTACGTGCAGCTTGTACACCAGTGAAGCTTTAACAGCAACAGGCAGAGTTGAGAAAATATGAACTGCCACACATTGAAGTGATCCCACCACCCTGCCCGGAGAATAAGAAGTAATGGCATAAGGAACTTACGACACCATTGGAGTTGTGCACGCCATTTAAATTGATCTTGGTCACGAAGCGGACGAAAGGGGCAGTCTCAGGATACCTGGGTCCACATTCTACCTTAAGACTGTACATCCTGTTCTCATAGATTGTCTGGAATGGGGGGGTGGGGGGGACATTGAATAACAGCAATATTTTAAGGCAGGACAATTTTGCCTTATTATTTTGATACCTTGTATTATTAACCATATTGTAAGAATCTTGAATACTGGGGTGGGGATTACAAAACACAGACACATGGTGGAGGGAAGAATCAAGGGATGGACTGCGAGGCAAAGGAGGGGAGCTAGTGAAAATGGTGCAATGTAAAACTAGGCTGAAAGACAATTAAGACAGCACATTTAGAATTGTAATAATATATCTCTTAATCCAGGGATTTAATGATGTGTCAGTGGTCTAGTATGCTCTCTCACCCTGGGCGGCCCAATAATCATGCCAGTCCAGCGGGTCAGTGTCATGTCGTCATCATCCTCAAGTCCCCAGCTCACAGTCCCATCTCCTACACCTTTCTGGCCCTCTTCCAGCTCCTCCAGCAACCGAAAGTTACGGGGAACTTTGACGCCTGTTTAGGAAGAGGTTTCACAGCAGAAGAGGGTGGGACAGCATTATCCTCAACTAGGTTCACCAGCAGTAATCTGAAGATTTTCCATGATATTTATTGTTGGGTTGGATTAAGTTATTAAATCATTTTTTCGATTGACAACTCTACTTAGTCAACTGTTACATACACCTCTTTATAATCTAGTTTACTGACGTGGTGGTTCATTTTGTGCTTGGTTTTAAATTTGAAACGAAAAGCATAGTGCTCTTATGTTGCGTGTAGACTCCACTATGAGATTTCATGGCACAATGTGAGGTGTTCAATAAGTTAACTCCGAGGTGGTCACAAACTTCATAAAAATGAATTAAATCTAGATTAGCTTTAGCTAAATATCTACACAACCCAGCTAAACGTATTTTTCTTCGAGTTTATGTAAGGGAGGTCTCAACAATCCTGTTAGCTAACATTACTTGTTAAAGTAAATTGAGAACGTAGCCATGTTACGTAAATGATTGTACTATTGTACTCTGTTTTTTGGTGTTCACACACGACATTCTAGTTAGCTGGCGACATACTAGGTGGCTTTAGCCTATAGTTATGGGCGTTACTTTAGCTTGGGCTGAAAGAAAATATTAGCCAGTTTGCTGGAAAACGGCTTATTATTGTTAGCCAGTAAGGCCACGGCAATTTTATTTTGCTAGCATATTTCTCATATTTGACTATACAACAGTTGCCACAAGCACTGCGACTTTGAGATTACTGTTATTTCAAATCTGAATAAGTGCCACGGAGTTCCCGTTTTGTTTGGCGTAGTTAGCTAGCAAGCTAGCTCTGCAGAGCCATGACTCTGCACTAGAAAAGGCTAGCTGTACCACAACCAGCTAGCATGCTGAGAAGCTCGCAGCTATTCACGCAAACTAGCCTCGCAAACTCTTGTGACTTGGTTTGCTTGTCTAAGTAATAGGCGCCACATTATTAACCAAATAATATCCAACGAGCAAAAACTTATGAGATATTAATCGAACTCGTTGGCTAGCGTTCTGGCTAATGTTTCAGCATGTGCACCAGACTGCGAGGAGGGCGAGTCGACTGCTGCAATATATAGCTACCCGGTAGAGTAACATTACAGCCAGTATGGCTAACGGCTTGCTAGCTAGCTAGAACTGCCGTCGTATGAATAATTTCGCACAAGTCGAAATATATAAACTATAATATATAAGTGTGACATGATGCATTACATTTATATGCATTTTAATGAAAGGATATACTGCTAAAAACTGACCTCAATATCATATGTGCGACTATGAATTCGGTTTACCTGATCCGGCGGCGGCCGCCATCTTTGTCTCTGATACGCGGGAACGCGCACGTTGCTGTACGTAAGTGAATTGAAGGTAGTGATGGGTCGTTCGCGAACGATCCGGCTCTAAGAGCCGGCTCTTGAAAGTGAACGTCGGGAGCTGGCTCGCATATCTGAAGAGCCGACTCTATTTTTAATAGATTAATACAGCCTATAAAAACTAAATGATTATGAAATAATTAATTTTAATTGTATTTAAAATAATTGACTGATTCAAAGAACAACAAAAAAATACTTGTAGGCTTAAAGGCGCACACGATCATCCTCACATTCTGTTCCTGTCAATCCTGCATGAGGGAGGGCCGAGCCAACTCACACACAGTCAGAGAGTAGTCAAAACTCGGAGGAGAGCCATGACAAATCAATGCATTTTTAAAGATATGTGGTTACGGTCGAGTATGATTTCATTTAATAATTTAATTCAAATTGTTTTCACACCTATCATAGTCAAATTCATAGTTAAAACATGTATCTTTTAAAGAGCCGTTGGAGAGCCAAAAGAGCCGGCTCTTTTTAGTGAGCTGAGCCATACGAGCCGGCTCACGAAAAAGAGCCGGAATGCCCATCACTAATTGAAGGTGCTAGAAAATATAGACTTTCGTACTTTCGCTGTAGGCTACTACTCTGATATCTTCATTCATAAAAACATGAAATCATGAAAAGTTTTATGACGTGTTTAGGGTGCACTGACGGACAGCATACAACTCATTAAATCAATAACAGTGAGTTGCATTAAAGTAAGACCTTACGCAAAGTCACAATACATTTGTCACAGCTAGGGGCATTATTGGCAAGTAAGAAAATGGACACTTGTATTCAATTACAATTCCGCAAACACCTTTGCTACTCGCTTTAAAACGAACAAAAATACACATTGAGGGGAAAAAGCAATGAGCACTCCAATATATTGTAATATGCCATGATCGACAACTGTATTAAAGTGCATGTGTGGTATATGGAGTTAGATTAGTTTCATAATTCACAATAAATGACCCCATTACATTTGTTTGCAACCTGACGAACGCGAGTTAGAAATCGGAGAACACGAGTTAGAAATCGGAGAACACGAGTTAGAAATCGGAGAACACAAGTTAGAAATCGGAGAACACGAGTTACAAATCCCTGCATTTGTGTGTGTGTATTTTTGGAACTTTCCTGACGCGCTTAGATTCACAAATGCATTTTTTTCAAAAAGTTATTCTCTGCAACCTATCAGATCGTCTCTTCAAATTTTAGCCAATCACATTAACGTGTCTATGTGGACTTCAACAACCTGCCATAATAACTGACAAAATGTGTCCTTCAGATCACGAGCAATGTCGTCTGGTAGCATGTAGGTGAAATATTGCTTGTTAATTTTATTAAACCGATTAACCGAATATTTTTGAGAATGGCAGGATCCATGTTTAGTAATTTTAAGTGTTTCCTAGGCTAACGTTTAACAAGCTAGCTGTGATTGGCTAAAATTGGAAGAGACATCTGATAGGCTGCAGGGAATATATTTTAGAAAAAATGCATTTGTGAATCTAAGCGTGTCAGGAAAGTTCCAAAAATCCACACACATGATTTGTAACTCGTGTTCTCCGATTTGTAACTCGTGTACTCCGATTTGTAACTCGTGTTTGTCAGGTTGCAAACAAATGTAATGGGGTCATACATTTGTGAATCGTGTTACGTTTGTTTGTGAATTATGAAACTAATCTAACTCCTGGTAGGCTATTCACCTTATTCCGGAAGTCACGATGGTTGCGTCCATCTGCGTATTCTCATTTCCGGTATAGATACTTTCCGCTTTAAAACGGTACTAAAAGAGAATGGCTGTTTATCAATCCACATTTTTTTCCGTTCTTGTGTTCTTGCGAACTCGTTTGACGTCATCTTTCATTGCCCAAGTACGGTCTGAAGGATTCAAAATCTATTCCAATAGATTCCAATATGTAATGATGGTATTCAATGACACAAGTCTGTGTTCTAGAAAGAGTGTTCTGGAGTCGCAGAGGTCCCATAATATCAGCTTTAATGCAGCAGTTGGAAATCAACAAGTACAGAGCTCTGGGGTTGTCTCGGTTTCCCTACCCGCAACAGAGTTTGGGCTGGTTCACGAAGTCCAACTGGCTATCTTTCCCTGCCCCAGCATATTATATACAATGCAATTGAAACACAAGTATCAAAAAGGGTTCAGCTTGTTCTCTCGTGCGTCAGGGAGTTGTTCTTGCCTACGCGTCCCACCTGCTCGGGTGCCATCTCCACCCAGTTTCAAGGTTGTTTCTGAAAATGAAGGGATAGAGACACAAAGAACAGCCTGCTTCCCACACTCAGTGTGAGACCCAATGTTTAAGCCTGAGCACACTTCTAAGTTCATAAGACATAACTTTAATAAGCACAATATATTCTTTAGGTTCCAATCCAAAGAACACAATCACCAAGAACGCCAAAAAATACCCGGAAATGTTCCTGATCCGCCCCTTTTATCAAGGATGCATTGGATGGTGACTTGACCAGCAAGAACGCTTCTGATTTCCCAGAAGTCCTTGCGGACTTGCAAGACCATTCTCGCAAGGACGCTTCCGAGAACGTTCTTCAAAAGAATGTACTTGTGTTCTCAGCGTTCTTTGGATTGATAAACAGCCAATGTCTTAAACAGGCTCTGGTACTAATTTAAGGCTAATAGAGATGCCCAGCGTCAACTGTTCAGTTCGTGGCTGCCATAACAGCTGGAGAAAACGGAATCACACCCTGTATTATCATTGTTTTGACCATGGAAAGATCTGGTCCGGATCTGCGTCCCTGGCTGAAGGCGCTGAATTTAAAAGACCCACTGAAGTTTACTTTTGTCTGCTCGTATCACTTGCAACATAAAGTGTGTAATAAGAGATAAACTAGCTATATTTTAGTATGTTTTAGTATTCTCAATTTACGATATTAGTAGATACAAGATTATAACCAAATGTATGGGCATGGCTGTGAGCAAAACAACTGCTGCAGTGCATCTAAATGTAATGTAAAGCTTTAGAAACAACGCAGCAATCAAATTATTTAATAGATGCGTCTTTCTAATTGCCATTAGATAGGAGGGAAGATTACTAATGCACACCCTATATCATGTAAGTTTTAACACGTTGCATAAAGCTTGTACCAAAGACCCTCGATGAAAAAGTTACTATTTATTATTACAGCACAATTTGTGTAATTTGTCACTCATACATTTGCAGTTTATGGCTAATAGCAGAGACGTGATGTAAAAACTAGAGCCTCAAGTAGATAAACAAGAAGCTGTTCTACTGCTAACAATGTTAGCTGGTCGGTTTTGCAGGGGAATCTCAAATACATGTACTGTAAAATTAATCACACGACTGAATTCTAGAGGACCTAAGCTTTTAAACACAGTATAGAAAATGCATATGCACTGCAGTGAAATCGTTAGAACATCTTGATTGTAGCTAATGTAACGCCTGCTTATCACAGCAGAGCGCAGGCCAGCGATCTGACCGGCAAACGATATAAACATTTAAAAGTCGTTTTCAAGCCATCCAGTGAAAGGGTGTATTGTTGACTTGTTGTAGCACACGAACATAGCACATCTGGCACAAATAATCCACCTAATTATTTAATATTTTAGCAGCAGGACTTCTCGGCAGTTCTCCATTGAATTGAATGATATCCCCGGTAAAGCGGAAGTGCGAATACAACGGAAGTGCAAAAAGATGAAAAAAGTGGGCGGGGCGGAATAAGGTGATATTCACCTTATTGGGTGTGCTTTGCCTTCGGCGAGAGCACAACCTTTGTTCTCTCACATATATATTTATTGGGTGTGCTCAAGCCTTCGGCGAGAGCACAACCTTTGTTCTCTCACATATATATTATTATTGGGTGTGCTCAACTTTTTTATTATTATTGGGTGTGCACAACCTTTGTTCTCTCACATATATATTATTATTATTTTTTTTATTTCTTTTTGCCCCCCTAAAACTCAGTCAATATTTGGCGTACATAGACAACGTAGGTGTCAAAAGTTTCGTCTTGGTAGCGATTGAGTTGCTTCTATTGGAATTTACGTTACGTTGCATGGTTTAGGCTCAAGTTAAGTTTTTGTGTTGAAAAGTGAAGCTAACGGTGGCTAATTTGCTAGCCACAGTCACTGACGTTACTAACGTCACTACGTCACTAACGTCACGAAAACACGCGTGACTACCTTTGGCAGAACATTCGTTTCGCATCTGTTAACTTGGGGGATAGCTAGGCTAACTATAGCTTTACTGCAAGGCAGCTGCAGAAACGCCACAAGCACAGAGGCCAGGGTGATAACTATTTACTCATTTTACTTTGTGATATGACACACAATTGTGATGTGTAATGTACAGTATAAGCTGATATTATTAAGGAAGTACATCTACTTTCGGAAACAGTAGTCTACTATTTCACTGAAGTATTAGCATCATGACATTAGCCTGTGTTGCCCGGGCAACAAATACTACAGTGGTCTATGATGTAGCGTTATCTGTTTTCAATCGTTAAAATAAACATTCCTCACATATACATTTTCGTTGTAGGATTTATTCTGACATTAGTAAACGATTTGTTGGTGAAATGACCATTACCTGTGGTTTCAAACCAGTGTAGCTCACTGCAACGCTGTAGCTTACGCGAGACACACTACAAAAACATCTACACTACAGTACACAGCTGTTTAGGAAGTCAAACGGCGACAGAACATGTTCGGCACTCCCCTTACTTAAATCAAAAGTCTAACTACTAACCTGAACTTCATTGCCACAGCCTAAACGTTGTCAATCTGTTCATGAAAATAATTAATTTCAGCCTAAACCATACAATGGAACGTTAAATCCAATTCAACCAACGCAATCGCTACCAAGACGAACACAGCAGTAGTCTACTAGTACCGTAGTAGTACAATTTACCGGGGCAGCTTCTCCACACAGGGCTATATCGCATTTTGCGTTGTTACTGACAATGGTCGCTACCAGTGAGCTTTTTATGAATGAGCGATTTTCCACTAAATAAATGTCAAGCTTATTTACGTTTTTGAGGGCATTTTTTCAGTTAGCAGATGGTAATGTTTGAATCGCGATTCCAGCAAGCACACCCTACAATTTCCCCAGAAATTGTACCCTCTCTAGTTCTGAATTACACTTAGTTGTCCTACTTAAGCCCCAATACCTGAGAAGGACTGCAGCTAGAATGCCCATCACTGCTAGCCTGTATTAATCAGTGATTTTCTTTTATGATTAAATTTTTAAAATTAATTCCATGTGAGCAATCCTCCATTTGGTCTGTCTCTTCCTCCTCATTGGCTTCACAAGATGCAAGGTCCACAGTCGCGAGTTTTCTTTTGCAATACACATACCCTATCTAGTGGATAATTCACGCCATGCAGATGCTCAATGTTGCTGAGTGGATTACAGTTTTCACGCTTTCTTGAAACGTTCACCCATTTTCTCAAAACATTAAACGCAAAAACAAATCTTACTACACTCACATAACCCCTGACTCTTCTGGCAAAATCAAACAATCGCTTTAAAACCATTTAACTTTCTCAATTCTTTCAGATCACATAAAGCCTTTTTTGTTGTAGTAAACGCATTTTGCTATAAAAAAGTATAGCACTATTCAGTAATCACAGTTTAGTACAATCAATATAGGTTACTGTATACTGTAGTTGCAGCAAGAAATAATGCATTGGATGTATGTATATTCAACACGTGTACACACAGTAAGCCCAGTAAGAAGGCTCTAAATTACAGTTTTTCTCGATTGCACATTTCTTGAATGTGTACTGTGTTTTCTCCAAACTCTAAACACACATCTTCATACTTACACTGTTTTGGCCAAACCCTTGACTTTTGAACCAAAATCAAACATTGTAGTCAAAACCATAATATCTGTTGTAGAAACCAAACTTTGTATTCAAAATACACAAAAAGTCCTTAAATAAAAGCAACCTTCTGAATACCCTTTACACACTGCTGGAAGGAATTGAAAACATTATTATAAAAGGTTTTCATGAACCAATATAACATGTCCCTGAATTGTTAATGTTCCACCTCATGAGTTTGACGTGATGTAAATCATAACACTCACAAATACTGCAAGTTTATTTTCTATTTACATTATAAAGCAATTGCATTTTGAGCTCTTGTTACTGTAGTGGTCACAGTATACAGAAAGTAGTAATGTTAGTCAACAACACACATTCATTACTGTCAATTGGAATTTGCGGAACAAAGGCTAAGAAAACAAGTAAATAAACAAACCATTTTCACCTAGGTAACAGGGTTTCAGTACGCTACAGTACTGTTCATTCTGGGTCAGCATCCTGTCTCTGACCAGGGTCAGGCCAGAGATTTTCATCAACATCACAGGCAATGTTTTCTCTAGCCAAACAGCAGGGGAAAAATCCCCTTGAATGCCTGAGCCATCCCTGACAAGACTCCAGAGCAATGACCCCACAAGCTTCTTCCATGGCTTGGAGAAGGTTGTTCTGTCATAGGGATTTCTGTCAATGTGTGGCACGGATCTCATTTGAGATTGTTGTTCTTCTTACTCTTCCTCTGCCTCTTCCTCTCGCTTGTCCACCTCCTCTCATTCTGACAATTCTGCCTCTTCCTCTGATATTTGCATCCATGATTTCAAAGTACATGTGAGCTTACCTTTTTATTAACCCTCGTGCTGCCTTCGGGTCACATGACCCAAAGGTTCATAACGAACCATTGTTGTGTTTACCCAATTTTACCCAATACAAAAACAAATAAAAATAATTTTCTTTTAACCATTCCAATGTGGGGGGTCTGAGACAGCCCGACAGTTAAAAGAAAATGCTTCACTTTGTTTTTGTATGAGGTAAATTTGTCGCAATACGACGGTGGGTGACAATGACTGATGGGTCAGAATGACCCGAAGATAACACAAGGGTTAATTCCAAACCCCTGATTGCCTGTTGAGTATTTTTGCTCGTTAGTGCTTACACATAGATAATTGGTTGTTAAGGGTGTTTGAATTGCGCTGGTTTGAGTTTACTTATCAAACGGCAGTGTTTTGTAAATGACATAATGGTGACAATTGGGTCTTAAAGTGAGAGGTGTGTTTCGACTTTTGCAAAGAAGTGTGAATGGACCAGATAAATGGTCAAAAAGGGTTTATAGACTGGAGTACATACATGATATTTCTGCTGAGAATTGGCAAAGGGTTGTCAGATTGGTTGACGATACTCAAAATCAAACAATACTTTCAGATCCTACACACAGCCAGTCAATGTAAATAACACTACAGAGCATTCATTAAACAATATTTTTCAATAAAAAAGTGTAATGCTATTCAGTTATCACAACTTAGTACAGTGAATATATTGTATATTGACGACAGGTACAGCTGACGACACGCAGCTGTACCTGTCGTTCCCCCCGACCGATCCGGGGTTCTCAGCTAGGATTGAGGTCTGCCTCGCAGACATCTCCGCCTGGATGACCGAGCACCACCTCCAGCTGAACCTCGCCAAAACAGAACTCCTCATCATCCCGGCTAAACCCTCCATCTCCCACGATCTCTCAATCACCCTAGGATCTGCGATGGTGACCCCTTCATCCTCTGCCAGGAACCTTGGGGTTACCATGGACGATGAGCTCTCCCTCACGTCCCACATTGCTGCAGTCTCCCGGTCGTGTAGATTCACCCTCTACAACATCCGGAAGATCAGGAGATACCTGTCTGAGCACTCCACCCAGCTGCTAGTCCAAGCACTTGTCCTCTCCAAGTTGGACTACTGCAACTCGCTGCTCGCTGGTCTCCCAGCATGTGCAACCCGCCCTCTTCAGAGGATTCAGAACGCAGCGGCCCGCCTGGTCTACAATCTACCCAGACGCTCCCATGTTACCCCGCTCCTCATCCACTTGCATACACAAAGCCCAAATAACAAAGAAAACTCTAATAGAAAAGCATGTTACAATACACTAAATCATTTTACAATTGCAAAATCATGGTCAATGAGAGATTCATTCTGCCTCAGCATCATGTTTTTTTGTACTGGTCTGGCCAGAGAACTTAGTCCACATAACAGGCAACGTTATCAAGAGTCAATGTTGAACCCTGCTTCATCTACAAACATTTTTTTTTTCATGCGCCTTTTCCTAGAAATCCAATTCAGTCTTTACAAACACATAAATATGTCAGTAGTTTACTAAATGATACAGAAAGCAATAGAGTATTTATACTGTATGCACTCCTGATTTACTTCCACTGCAATAGAATGCAATTTACTCTGTACACTTCATGCGTACCCTGTTTCGTTGGAGGTCATGAGCAACGGTAGAAAGGCTAACACTATTGATTCCTTCAAAATTGACATTGTGTTCAACAACATTTTGCGTATTTCACGCTGTCAGATGGCAGATGTGTCACGGCCCCACCCCCCTGAGCTTGTTTCCATTACACACCTGCTCCTGATCATCGTTACCACTACTTAACCTGTGGCCTGACATCCAGTCCCTGCCGGATCGTTAGACGTACCAGTACGTTGCGCTTTAGTGCCTGTATTTAAAGTATACCA
Source organism: Osmerus eperlanus (assembly GCF_963692335.1). Taxonomy (NCBI): domain Eukaryota; kingdom Metazoa; phylum Chordata; class Actinopteri; order Osmeriformes; family Osmeridae; genus Osmerus; species Osmerus eperlanus. The sequence goes on from NC_085018.1 coordinate 4,674,980, forward strand.
CTAGTCATCCTGTTCGCTTTGCACATTTTTCCTTATTTTTCTGACCGGACTCCTGCTCCTCTGTTTCAGCCTCTGCCCCCTGGAGACCCATTCACTCCCGCCTAGCCACCCTCACCACCGACCTGCACGTTTGTTACCACCATCACCTGTACCCACCTGTCACCAATAAATACCTTTTTTTTTCACCACCTACCAGTCCCGGTCTGCATTTGGGTCCCATCACTGGGATTTGTGACAAGATGACACAGAAGGGAAGCCGGCAAGCACCTGGTGGCCAGGTTGGCCACGGAGCCCGGTTGGGCACAGCCCGAAGAAGCAACGTGGCACCCCCCACTACATCCTTTGGGCCCACCACCCATGGGAGAAACCGTGGGAGTCGGGTGTGCTGCTACTTGGGTGGCAGTGAAGGGGCCTCGACGAACCAGACCGGCAGAGGCTGGCTCTGGGGACGTGGAACGTCACCTCGCTGGGGGGGAAGGAGCCGGAAAGTGGTGCGGGAGGTGGAGCGCTACCAGTTGGATCTGGTGGGGCTTACCTCTACGCACAGTCGTGGCTCTGGATCCTTACTCCTTGATAGGGGATGGACTCTATTCTTCTCTGGAATTGACCAGGGTATGAGGCGACGGGCGGGTGTGGGGATACTCACAAGCCCCTGGCTGAGCGCCGCTATGTTGGAGTTTACCCTGGTGGATGACAGGGTCACCTCCCTACGCCTACGGGTTGTGGGGGGGGACTGTTGTCTGTGCATACGCACCAAACAGCAGCTTGGAGTATTCAGCCTACTTGGAGACCCTGAATGAAGTCCTGTATAGGGCCCCAATAGGGGACTCCATAGTGCTGCTGGGAGACTTCAACTCGCACTTGGGAAATGACAGGGACACCTAGAGAGGTGTGATTGGGAGGAACGGCCTCCACGATCTGAACCTGAATGGATGTTTTTTGTTGGATTTCTGTGCTAGTCACGGATTATCTATAACAAACACAAGGATGCTCATAAGTGTATGTGGTACCAGAGCACCCTAGGCCGAAGGTCAATGATCGATTTTGTAATCGTGTCGTCGGATCTGAGGCCGTATGTTTTGGACACACGGGTGAAGAAAGGAGCTGAGTTGTCAACTGATGAGCATCTGGTGGTGAGTTGGGTCAGGGGGTGGGGGAAGACTCTGGACAGACCTGGTAATCCCAAGCGAGTAGTGCGGGTAAACTAGGAATGTTTGAGGAGGCCCCTGTCCATGAGATATTCAACTCACACCTCCGGCAGAGTTTCTCAGGCATCCCTACAGAGGTTGGGGCCATTGAACCGGAGAGGGCAATGTTCAAAGCCTCCATTGCTGAAGCCGTGGTGGAGAGCTGCGGCCTCAAGGTCTTAGGTGCCTCAAGGGGCGGTAACCCTCCAACACTGTGGTGGACACTGGTGGTCAGGGAAGCCGTCCGACTGAAGAAAGAGGCCTTCCTGGATATGATGTCCCAGAGGTCTCTCGAGGCAGTTGTAATGTACCGACATGCCTGAAGGGCTGCGGCTTCTGCTGTGAGAGAGGCAAAGCAGCGGGTGTGGGAGAAGTTCGGAGAAGATATGGAGAAGGACTTTCGGTCCGCACCCAGGTGCTTCTGGAAAACTGTCCGCCACCTGAGGAAGGGGAAGCAACGAATCATCCAAGCTGTGTACAGCAAAGATGGGACGCTGTTGCTCTCAACTGAGTAGGTTGTTGGGCGGTGGAAGGAACACTTTGAAGAGCTCCTAAATCCCACCATGTCCTCTAGGATGGAGGCAGAGCCTGAGGCTGATGGGGGATCAGATATGATTTCCCTGGGGGAGGTCACTGAGGTAGTCAAAAAACTCCACAGTGGCAAAGCCCCGGGGATTGATGAGATCCGACCAGAAGTGCTGTAAGCTTTGGATGTGGAGGGGGTTTTGTGGATGACACGCCTCTTCAACATCGCATGGAAGTCTGTGACAGCGCCTAAGGAGTGGCAGAACAGGGTGTGGTTCCCCTTTAAAAAAAGGGGGACCAAAGAGTGTGTGCCAACTACAGGGGTATCACACTTCTTAGCCTCCCTGGTAGAGTTCACTCTAAGGTGCTGGAGAGGAGGGTTCAGCCAATTGTCGAACCTCGGATTGAAGAGAAACAATGCTGGTCATTGAACAACGGAGCAGACCTTCACTCTCGCAAGGATCCTGGAGGGGGCCTGGGAGTATGCCCATCCGGTCTACATGTGTTTTGTGGATCTGGAGAAGGTGTATGACCGGATCCCCTGGGAGATACTGTGGAAGGTGGTGCGGGAGTACGGGGTGAGGGGGCCCCTCCTGGGGCGATCCAATCCCTGTACACCCAAAGCGAGAGTTGTGTCCGGGTCCTTGGCACAAAGTCAAATCGTTCCGTGTGGGGGTTGGTCCCTACCAGGGCTGCGCTTTGTCACCAATCCTGTTTGTAATATTCATGGTCAGGATATCGAGGCGTAGTCAAGGTGGGGAAGGGTTGCGGTTTGGTGGCCTGGGGATTCTATTGCTGCTTTTTGCGGATGATGTGGTCTTCCTGTCATCATCGGTCCGTGACCTTCAGCACTTCACCAGATAAGCGGTTGACGATGGATGGATGTCGACCTTTGATTAAAGTTTTGCCTAAAGAGTGATTGATTCGACAAATCCGGTAAGGCCATAGAGCATTTGGTCCATCGAATGGGGTTTAGTGTTTTAGAAATTGTGAGAAACGGTATTGATTTACATTTACATTTATGCATTTAGCAGATGCTTTTATCCAAACCGACTTCCAAAAGAGAGCTTTACAAAAGTGCATAGATCAATGATCATAACAACGAGATAACCCCAAACATTGCGGGTAGCCAAAACATGAAACATACATTGTGAAAACTAAATAAGTCCCAAAGGGAAGAACCATAAGAGCATGTAGTTAAACAAGTTACCAATTAAACAACATGAACCTCAAAGTGCAAAGGTGTACCTGTGGAAAAAAGGAAGCAACAAAAATATATATATTTCACAGTGAGTACAATAGTTTTAAGGCAGTTACAACTAACCAACAAGAGCAACAAGTCTCTCAATAAGAGTCATTGTGATCCTGGAGGAAACATCAGGTCCAAGCAATCATTCCTAAGTACCGTTGTACTCCCGGAACAAGTGCATCTTGAGCCTTTTCTTGAAGGTGGGGAGACAGTCAGTGTCTCTGATGGAGGTAGGGAGTTGATTCCACCATTGGGGGGCAAGACAGGAGAAGAGCTTGTGTTGGGACCGGGCGCTCTTGAGCGGTGGGACCACCAGACGGTTGTCAGAAGAAGACCGTAGGTGGCAGGTAGGGGTGTAAGTCTGGAGCATAGACTTGATTTAGTCGGGTGCAGTCCCGTTCACCGCTCGGAAGGTCAGTACCAGGGTCTTGAATCTGATACGGGCCGTGATGGGAAGCCAGTGGAGGGAGATGAGGAGTGGGGTAACATGGGAGCGTCTGGGTAGATTGAAGACCAGGCCGGCTGCCACGTTCTGAATCCTCTGGAGAGGGCGGGTTTCGCATGCTGGGAGACCGGCGAGCAGTGAGTTGCAGTAGTCCAACTTTGAGAGGACAAGTGCTTGGACTAGCAGCTAGGTGGAATGCTCAGACAAGTATCTCCTGATCTTCCTGATGTTGTAGAGGGTAAATCTTCACGACCGGGAGACCGCAGCAATGTGGGCTGTGAGGGAGAGCTCGTCATCCAGGGTCACCCTGAGGTTCCTGGCAGAGGATGAAGGGGTCACCGTCGCGGATCCCAGGGTGATGGAGAGATCGTGGGAGATGGAGGGTTTGGCCGGGATGATGAGGAGTTCTGTTGCAAGGTGGTGTACAGGGAGAAGAGGAGGGGTCCAAGGACGGAGCCCTGTGGGACACCAGTGGAGAGCTGGCAGGGGCCTGACACTTTGCCTCCCCAGGAGACCTGGTAGGATCTTCCCGACATGTAGGATGAGATCCACTGAAGTGCAGTGCCAGTGATGACCACCTCAGAAAGTCTGGCGAGCAGGATTTGATGGTTAACTGTATCAAATGCTGCAGAAAGGTCCAGCAGAATGATGACGGATGACCTCGAAGCCGCTCTGGCAGACTGGAGGGCAGTAGTGACTGAGAGGAGGGCAGTTTCTGTGGAGTGGCCAGTCTTGAAGCCTGATTGGTTGGGGTTGAGCAGGTTGTTCTGAGAGAGAAAGTTTGACAGTTGGTTAGATACAGCGTGTTCAATTGTTTTTGAAAAGGTAGCAGTGATACTGGTCTGTAGTTCTGGAGGACGGCTGGGTTAAGGGACGGTTTTTTGAGTATATACATTTAGTCATTTAGTCATTTAGAGGGCTAACTCTGGCCTGTTTGAAGGCAGAGGGGAAAGAGACGGAAGTAAGAGAAGAGTTAAGGACATGGAGAAGAAAAGTTATGATGGAGGGAGAGATGGTTTGAAAGAGAGGGGAGGGGACTGGATGAAGGGGACAGGAGGTGGGGCGATGAGAGAGAATGAGGTCAGAGATCTCTGCCTCGGACAGGGGAGAGAAAGAGTTTAGACATTTAGTTGGGTCCATCATAGAGGGTGAGTGGGTAGGAAAGGTGGGTTCAGGGAACCGACTGCTAATGTCAGCAACTTTTTTCTCAAAGAAGGAGAAGTCGTCTGCTGTCAGGGTGGAGGGGGGGGTGGGTTAAGAAGGGTGGAGAAGGTAGAGAAAAGTTTGTGAGGGTTTGAGGCAGAGTTAATTTTGTTCAGGAAGTAGTGGGTTTTAGCATCAGTTATGCGGGCAGAGAAGGATTTAAGGAGGGAGTGATACTTATCAAGGTCTAGACCGTCTTTGGACTTGCGCCATCTCCTCTCAGCTGCCCGAAGGATGGACCGTTCTTCACAAATAACATCCGTGAGCCACGGAGGGAGAAGATCCTGCAGGCCTGGTTGACAGGGGACAGAGAGTTTCGAGTGATGCAGTTAATGTGGATAACAGGGTGTTGGTGGCAGTGTCAGTGGGGTGGGACATGAACTCGTTAATGGGAGGGAGGGAGGATGTTACAATGGAGGAGAAATGGGAGGGGGATAGGGAGCGGAGGTTGCGGCGGAAAGTTACGAGGGGAGGGGAGGTAGGAGGAGTTGGAGGGAGAGAGAGAGACAGAGAATTGGATAAAGAAGTGATCGGAAATGTGTAGGGGGTTACAGAGGTTAAGTCCGTGATACAGTTACCTGTCAGGATGAGGTTGAGCTGTTTTCCTGATGTACCTGGGCTCGCCATCCTGGACACAACAGAGACAACACCCTATTGTGTTAAGGTATGGTATTGGTCTTTCTTGAACAGTAGTAGTTAAAGGAGTAAACATGTTGCTTTGGAATCCAGTGTGTGTTGTTTGGCAGGGAGAACTTCTTTACAGTGGTTGTGGAGTGAAAGAGCTCCCCTTGGATCTGTTGCTGACACTTAATGTGGAGGCAGGGGTGCCCAGGGGAAAAACCTTGCCCAGGGAGCCAAATGTGGTAGGACCGCCACTGCTCAAAGTCCATTGACACCTCTTTCCCATGTAAATCTCACAATTTGAAACTGCTGCAGTAAAACGGTCGGTTAAAAAAATCCACCTTTTTTGGCTCTGGTCTGTACCTTTGTCACACCCCAAAATTTGCTGTGTGTTGCTCTGTGTACTTCCACGGGAATTACAAAGAAGAAAGTTTGGAAGTTTTTCAAGGATATTGAAAATGGACCATGGTTGTAAATGCAGTGTTCCGGGCTGTACAGGGAATGCTGACACTTTTCATAGTCTTCCCAAGGAACCAAACACTCGACGGGCATGGCTGATGTCTATGTAAGTCTAGTAGTAGGCTAGTAGTCTATGAGAAGATCCCTGTGAAGTTCGACACTCAATTATTCATTTGCTCGAACCATTTCACCAAAGACAGTTTTGAAAACCTTGGACCATATAAAGCAGCATTTGCTAAGCCGCTGTTGCTGAAAAGAGGTGCTGTTCCGACTGTATTCACAACTGCAAGCTGTATGATTTTGTCGTTAACAGTTATAAGCAATGCTAACGTATCCTGTATCTAGCATATGTAGAATGTGTGATGATTTAGTTTATTGGCAATGGGGCTAACGTCACTTCATTTTCCTGACTGTGTATCATTCGAATAAATAACCTGTGTTGTCATGTAAATCTACAATTCACGTTGCATGTTTGTCCAGATCTTTGTCAGGTTATTTTTTATTTTATTTTTCAGCTATCTTGCTGAAAAATAAAATAAAAGCCTGATTCCCTATTATAATATATTATAATAACACGTTTAACTGACAGCATTAGTTATAAGATGTATTCTAGTGGCAATTTCCCCCTATGCAATGCACTGTAAAACCTGCAAAAAACAAGAGCAGATTGCATTGACCCTTGAGTAAAGCTTCTGAAAAATACTTTATAAATGTAAAAATATACAAAGTCTTTCAGATTTTATGTAAAGAAAAAACTGAAATCAGTCAGATCCGCTCAGTCCTTAATTCCCTGCACAGTTCAGAAAATTGCATGTGAATTACTTTATTATTATGCTATCAGAATATATACTGTAAAGCCAAATTGATAGTAATGGTGTATTGTATTAATTAAAAGTATGCCAACACCAGATAACTTTCACAATATTGTCGAGTCATGCATTTATCTTGAAGTGTCTTTTCCTGGTCAAAAGAAAAAATATAGTGCTGTGACATAAGATTATAGATTATTTCATAGATTCTTTATTTAGAACACAGAACGTCATTACATATTTCACCCACTTATTAAACACTTGAGACTCACCCCAACCACAGAAATGTTTTTCTTTAAAAAAAGTGAGATGATTGTGGACTATAGGAGGCGACAGGAGGAGGAGCATGCACCTCTACACATCAACGGATCCGAAGTGGAGAAGGTCAGCTGCTTCAGGTTCCTCGGGGTGAACATCAGCAATGATCTCACCTGGTCTGCTCACACGGAGGTCAAAGCGGACCGGAAACGCCTCTTCTTCTTGAGGAGACTGAAGAAGTTTGGCATGGACTCAGTCATCCTCACTAACTTTTACAGATGCACTATAGAGAGCATACTGACTGGTGGCATCACAGTGTTGTATGGGAGCTGCACAGACAGGGACCGCAAGGCCCTACGTAGTGCGGTCCGGTCTGCTGAGTTCATCATCGGCAGGAAGCTCCCAGCCCTACAGGACACCTACCACACACGTTGCCTCAGGAAAGCTGGCAGGATTCTAAGAGACTATAACCACCCATCCTTCAGTCTTTTTACCCCGTTGCCTTCTGGCAGGCGATACCGAAGCATTCGGTCTCGCACACACAGACTGGACAACAGTTTCTTTCCAAGGGCCATCAGGCTTCTGAATGGACATTGATATGGACACTGATACACTTCTCACTAGTCACTTTACACACTCTCACTTTCAGCTACTGGTTGCACTATCAGCAATATTGCACTATTGTACCTCACTTGACTTAGGTTAGTATAGGTTTATAAGGTTAGTATAGCTTATTAAGTGTATTAGAGGTTTAGTATACTGTATTGAATATTGTATATTATAGGGGGTCAGGTGGCTGAGCGGTTAGGGAGTCGGGCTATTAATCAGAAGGTTGTTGGTTCGATTCCCGGCCGTGCCAAACAACGTTGTGTTCTTGGGCAAGGCACTTCACCCTACTTGCCTCAGGGGGAATGTCCCTGTACTTACTGTAAGTCGCTCTGGATAAGAGCGTCTGCTAAATGACTAAATGTAAATGTATATTATTTGTATATTAGGAGATTTAATATTTATATTTAATGTTTATTTGAGCTTATCATAGATGTAATCTGTTTTCTGTGTACTTATATGTTATGTTTTGCCAGGTTGCTTTGCGTTGTCTTGTCCTAAGAATTTCAGTGCCCAGTTTTGTTCTGTGCATCTGACAATAAAAGACTTGAACTTGAACATGACATATAGAATGACTGACAACATGACTAATGTTAGGTGTTTTACTTACATGATATTACTGCGAAGAGGATTCTTGCCATGATGTTTTCTTGACCTATAGGAAGAGATCTGAACATGTCCTCATATTTCCTAACAAGAAAAGCAGAAGTAAACTGTTTCAAAACAGATACACGCACACTCTAACAGTGCAGTGGACTGTCTCTATCACCTGCAATCGGCATACCTCTATTGTCAAATGATCTGCCCCACACTTTTTATACAGTACTGGCACAGTATTTATTTACATTTATTCATTTAGCAGATGCTTTTATCCAAAGTGACTTCCAAGAGATTTATTACAGTTATACTGTAACAAAAATACAGAAACACTATCTAAGTGGCACAGAGATAAAGTTTACACAAACTCCTTCTGTGAACTTCCTGTCTAAGATTTATCAGTGTGTGTGGTCTGTGTTTGCAGTTTCAAATGTGTCTCTCATAACAGGTCTGTATCAAAGATCAGGTGTCATATTAAATGTATGTACTTTCTTCTTCAAGAAAAGTATGAATTGTTTCATACTCTTTCCATGATATAGTGATATAGACTGAAAACCCACAAGTGTTGGACTCTAACCCATGATACAATGTACACACGGCACAGTATCGCAAGATAATGCTTTATTCCTCGGACTGAGTGGGATACAACAGGAAGACCTCTGTCTCCTGGCGTGGGTCCCGATGGAATTTAAGATCAAATAATCAGCTTGTTGTTGCTCAGGGTGTGTAGCGTGGCAGTCAGTGGTCTTCGACTATTCTACCTTCTTCTTGGCTTATGACTGTGTCTTGAATGAGTCACGATATATAGATAAATAGTGACCTCTGTCAGTGTGTTTTGGTGTTGCACTTGCAAAACCAGTCACCATTCTATTTTTAGGAAACAGAAGACAGGTTGTGATTCCTTTATGCCATGCTGTCTGTTACCTGTTGGATTACCTGTATGTTCCATTTGCCTGTCAGTCTATCTGCCTGTCAGAAAGTGTCCTTCCTTATGTTTGTCTGTCTACGTCCTCTGTCTATGTTATTAGTCACTCTGTTAGTCCATGCACATTTTGTACCATTGACTTCTTAACCCTTGTGTTATCTTCGGGTCATTCTGACCCATCAGTCATTGTGACCCACCGTCGTATTGCGACAGATTTACCGCATACAAAGACAAAGTGAAGCATTTTCTTTTAACCGTTGGGCTGTCTCAGACCCCCCACATTGCAAAGGTTAAAAGAAAATTATTTTAATTTGTTTTTGTATTGGGTAAAATTGGGTAAACACAACGATGGTTCGTTATGAACCTTTGGGTCATGTGACCCGAAGGCAGCACGAGGGTTAACTACTGACAAAGACAAGGTCATAAACATTGATTCCATATCATATATCTAACTAGACTGAGAGCTAGCCTCCTCTATCCACTACACACAATTGTCCCTGCAAAACTGAGATTTGAAAAGGAGGGTGATTGTCTGTGTTTGTCAAAGCCACATATTGTGAAAATCTATATTTCAGTGGATTATTTGAATTTCAGATTATTATCAACACATGTCCAAACGCAATAAAATCTCCATGAGTAGTCTATACAAACTTTTTTTACAATACAAAAATTATACCATGATATAAGATCTGATCAAATATATATAAAAATAAGAATAAGAATGAGCAGCATGAGTGGTCGACATCGCAATCAGATACTGAGATAAGGTGGCTTATGCATAGTGTACTTGACATTAGATGGACTTATAGTAGTTAAATAAATGAATGAATGTCAGAGTCCTTGGCCTTGTTGAAGAGGCCAGTAGCAGATGGAAAGAAACTGTTCTTATGGCGTGAGGTTTTGGTCCTGATGGACCGCAGCCTTCTGCCGGAGGGGAGTAGCTGGAACAGGGAGTGTCCAGGGTGGGAGGGGTCGGCCACAATCTTCCTCGCTCGCCTCAGGGTCCTCGAGGTGTGCAGGTCCTCGAGGGTAGGCAGATTGCAGCCGATCACCTTCTCAGCAGTGCGGATGATACGCTGCAGTCTACTCTTGTCCTTGGCAGTGGCAGCAGCGTACCAGATGGTGATGGAAGAGGTGAGGATGGACTCAATGATGGCTGTGTAGAAGTGCACCATCATTGTCTTTGGCAGGTTGAATTTCTTCAGCTGCCGTAGGAAGTACATCCTCTGTTGTGCTTTTTTGGTGAGGGAGCTGATGTTCAGTTCCTACTTGAGGTCCTGGGAGAGGATGGAGAGGATGGGGGTGAGTGGGGCTGTATTCTTCCTGAAGTCCACAACCATCTCCACTGTCTTAAGAGCATTGAGCTCTAAGTTGTTCTGGCTACACCAGGTCAACAGGTTGTCAGCTTCCCACCTGTAATCAGACTCGTCCCCGTTAGAGATGAGCCCAATGAGGGTAGTGTTGTTCGCAAACTTCAGAAGTTGGACAGACGGATGACTGGAGGTGCAGCTGTTGGTGTACAGGGAGAAGAGCAGAGGAGAAAGGACGCAGCCCTGAGGAGATCCGGTGCTGATGGACCAGGAGTCAGAGACTTGTGTTCCCAGCTTAACGCACCGCTTCCTGTCAGACAGGAAGTCTGTGATCCACCTGCAGGTGGACTCAGGCACGTTCAGCTGGGAGAGCTTGTCCTGAAGCAGGGCGGGGATGATGGTATTGAAGGCAGAGCTGAAATCCACAAACAGGATCCTGGCGTAGGATGCTGGGGAGTCCAGGTGCTGTAGGGTGAAGTGGAGTGCCATGTTAACAGCGTCATCCACAGACCTGTTGGCTCTGTAGGCAAACTGCAGTGGGTCCAGGAAAGGGTCTGTGATGGATTTGAGGTGAGCCAGCACAAGGCGCTCAAAAGACTTCATAACCACAGAGGTCAGGGCGATGGGTCTGTAGTCATTGAGTCCTGATGGCCTTGGCTTTTTGGGCACAGGGATGATGGTGGAAAACTTGAGACAGGTTGGCACATGGCATGTCTCCAGGGAGGTGTTAAAGATGTTGGTAAACACCGGAGACAGCTGGTCAGCGCAGTATAGTAGTGGTTAGAATTATTTAGATACTGTTGTACATTTTCTACATTTTATATTTTCTACATTTTATATTTAAAACTCTTATATGTTTATATGTACCTTCTTGGCATATTAAATTTGTTGTTTGTGCAAACTTACTTGGCGAATAAAGCTGATTCTGATTCTGATCAGCATGCAAAGAAGCATGTTGCCAATTCAACAGATTTTTGACAAATACGTCCACTCCCTGCCTATAATGAGACATATCGTTTTTTTTCTATGTGACCTCGACAATGACCAAACACAAAACAATTCTGCATAATTAAGCACTGCAATTTATTCTAGTATTACATTTATTAAAAATAAATACTAACATCAAAACTACAAGTGTTTTCTGTTGATTTGATAACAAATTCAGCTGTGGATAAACAAATTAATTAATGAAAATACATGCTCTGTAATGAGGAGTTTAGTTATATAACAATGAGTTTCCCCCCCCAAAAAATAAATAAATTAATAATTACATAAATAAATACTTAAGTACTGTAAATAAATAAACAAATGTACTACAATCATTGACTCAATGAACTGTCCTTGAATGACATGGTCAATAAAGGTGGCTCTCATTTCATTTGAAACACTACCATACCCTATTCTTACAATACAATACCTGTCCTCTCTCCTCTTACACCTCTCCCCTTCCTCTCTGTCCAGGTCTTCTTGAATATTCTTCTCTTGCTCTTGCCACCATACCATTGCCCTCCAATCTACCCATTTTCCTCTACTCTTCCCTTTTCTCCTTTTCCTACATCCTCAACTATTCTTGCTCCATCTCTTCTTCTTATACCCCCTACTCCTCTCCCATCATATCTTTCTACCTCTTCATCTCTTCCCCTCCCTCTACCCTGTCCACCACCGCTCACTCTTATGACTCTTTTCCCCCTTCTCATTCTTCATCTTTGTTGTTTTCTTTTCCCCTTTTACAGTTGTTGTAATTACTATAAGACCATTGTGTAAACAATTAGGACATGTGCGTTTCTTGTGTTGTGTGTATTTACTAATTCATCAGATATACATTTGGGGCAAATTGAAAACATACCATGTGCAACTGAGAATTTAACAAATTACAGAGTTTTGTTTGTTGTGTATGGAAAATGATACACAAATGTTTGTGACCAATAAAAAAGATCTGCAGTTGTTTTTTCCTGATATATGAAAGTTTTGGTTAGCTGTATGAAATACTGTGAAAACATTTGAGAATTTTGTGGACAGTGTTATGTGATTTGCAATTTGTATGAAAATACATTTACAATCGGTTTAGGACTATTACAAAGTGTTCAGATCACTGTGTTAACTGTTTTGAGAGCAGTCACCTGAGCTTAGAGAAATACATCAAATTGAGAAAAACATTTGGAACATACCTGGAAACAATTTACTACTCAAAGGTGTGGCCTTCTATTTCGCTCAGGTTTGCATTGTACTAATCACATGTTATTCTTTCATGAGAATAGTGAAGATTATCCCCAACACAGACGTCAATCAAATGAAACAAATGAAAAGTGAATCCATCAGAGTCACGGCTCCCCTGCCCCCAAATAATATGATGAAGGAACATTCATCAAATATTCTGTAAACCTGACTCAACAAATCGAGATTATGGAGAAAGGATTTAGTGCATCAAACCCATTTGCTTTGGTGTATTGTGTCTTCATAACCTCTATGCCTCTATGCAGACAGATGCACTCGGTCCACCATTCATAACAGTAGTTCTGTATTTACAGTATACTGTATACTGCATCTTGTAAACAGGATAGAAGATTGTTTTAAAACCAACCATTACTGTTTTGAACTTCAATGGGAAATAAAATGGGTGTAAATTATTTTTTACAACCTTCAACAGTGAAAGAATACAAATATTTGTAGACATATAGCATTTTTTCAAGAAACATTTACTGTTCTCTACTTTTACCAGTACTTAGGAAATTGTCAGTAGATTTTTGTTTTTGAAGGTTGCACTTGTTTTTCAAGCATTGCTATCTTGCTATGGTTTGTTCCCACACGTCACAGTGTGAACCTGTGGACTGGGGAGCTTATCCAAGAACCCCTCTGAAGCTTGTCAGTACGGAAGGAGGGAGAGTGGCCCTCTGATCTTAGGCCCTCTTATGACCAATAACTCCACTCCTCCCTCACAGTCCCACTCTGTGTCCCCTCTCTCATCCCAGTCTGCACAGCCTTCTCTCCCCTCTGAAAGGCAGAGTTGGTATTCAAGGGAGGGGTCTTGGAGAGTTTGGATGAATGGCTCAGTGTTTCATGAATGCAGTGTGTTGCACCCCCCCACTCCCCGAGCCCCACCATGACAGACAGGCACGTTCATTCACACACACACACACACACACACACACACACACACACACACACACACACACACACACACACACACACACACACACACACACACACACACACGCTCTGCTCTCTCCTTCCACTGCACCTTTCTGTCACACTGCCATGAATACTACTGACACACACACACACACTTAGGGAGACACACACAGAAGCTATAGTAGACCCCCTCCCACACATGCACACATTTCCATCTTTTCTCCTCTGCTCAGCTTTGTTATTTTTGGTTATCTGTTTAATCAAGTTGTTTCTCTTCACCTCCCTACCTTTCTTATTTGCGGTCACCTCCTAGCTAGCATGTTTCTATTCTGTTTTAGATGTACTTCAGCAAGATTTACGTTGGGAGACAAATGGTTCTTTTTTCCAAAAGAGGGGAGACTCAACACAACCTTATATTGAATCATCGTTCTAAATACATGTTTACTGATATGCTGCAGATAATGTGTCTCCAAATGTCGGAGTTTTGTGTGAACTCCTAAAATCAAGAAGGTACATAATATCACCCAAAATATTTACAAAAGCACACATAATTTAAATGAAGTGACTGTTACTGAGTATGTGTGGAGATTGATTGAATGTATTGTACTGAGTACAATACTGTCACTGAATGAGGGCTTATGATGTAATTTAAACTGAATATCTCAACGCCCTCAGTCAAGACTAGGACCGTTTATAGCCTACATTACAAAGAAACGCGCCACTCACTCGCAATACATTGACAGTCACATTCTAATTTATTTGTCTTTATATCCTGATAATTTGAAAAATACGGTCACTAAACACCCGCAAGATACGCAAGTATGAAGTTGGCCAGAAGGGGTCCGCCAGTCACCGGGACATTGTAGTAGATCCCTTTTAGCCAATTTAGCCAAGCCCCTTTTTACGTGTTTGGAGGGCTGGCGCTGCTACTCTAAAGTGATATATCGTCCAAAATCAAGTCATTCTCGCTACTATTCGCCGGGTGCATGTGGTAATCGTGGAAAGCAAAGCACTTGAAAAAAAGAAAAAAAAACGGTTCAAGCGTCCGCGCGCGACTCTGTCTGCAGGCAGTTTTTACAGAAGATTGTAGAAGTAGGCTACGCGCGTGAAACCATCTGAGCACAACTGAAAATAAGGTATTTGACTCAATTCCGAACGACTGTGGAATTTGTCTTGTTGTAACCTCTGGGAAGCGCTGTGATTTGCCTGGATTTATAAGAACCCGTTGCAGACACATTGGATAAGATTCCTCACCCTCAAAGTATTAGGCATTCAAGAATTGCCTTGCCTCTTATCAAATGAAGTGAACAAAACAGCTAGTCCTGTAATACCGAAAAAGGTGAGTGGGCTTTTGGACCCTGGATAACTTCATAGCACCTGACGACTACAGCAACTCACTTATCTGTTACGGAACATAGCATTTTGAATGCTTTAGCCTACTTGTGAAGGAAAGTTTTACGAGTAGCCTACTTTTTACCATCATGATGCCGTTTTTATCGTTGCTATTTAGACAAGCCTGTAAATCGAAGTCAGACATACTTACAACAGTCCTACAATGTTTAAACTGTCGCCGTTTTGAGACTGCCTCTAACTCGTGACATTGTTTGACCAGTCGAAAAGTGTTACATGTTGCATTTTTCGGGATAAATATAGGGCTACTCTGTAAACTCAGTTAGCTAGGGAATTTAAAAGAATTGTTTGAGCAGACAATCATTCTAAATCAAACACGTTTTCATGAAATGGTTATTCGATATAATGGAAGGCTATCCAGAAGTTACATGTTCTTTTTTTAGTGATTTTAAGAAAACTCATTTTCTCCCGAGCAGTAGTTCAATGAACCGCAACAGGCAGAGGTCATTGGATTAGGACTGACTGTTCTGTTTTCACAGTTCATTTGGATTATGCCCTGTATGCGTCGTGCCTCCAAGAGTTTCACGTGTATTTTCATTGGTAGTTGTTGCAGCACCTGGGATCAAGAGTTCTGCATGAGTCATTGTGGCTACACTATATTATAGATGTTATAATATAATAGATATATATAATAGATGACTGTAAACTGGCACAGAGAACAGCATCATAGGTAGAAGTTCCTGTATTCTAGTTTAACCATTTAAATCCATGCAAAGGAACAGTTATTTGAAAGAGATGTGCCGCCTTGTGTGTGGAAATGAAATATTTGCTTACCAAAGAAGGTTAAGAATGTAGGTTCAAGTTCAGTATGATTTAGTTCCATTTATTTTATGTCTGAAAGTGCTCATCGTGGATTGTTCAATGACATCCTCATTAGACAGAACGATAATCATTGAGAGCAAGAGACCTTTTGCAATTGCAGCCCTTCTTCACAGTGTAGTGTCATTCCTCAAACTGTAGCCATCTGTTCTTCTCAAGCTCATACTGTAGCCTTATAACTGAAATGACAGCTTAGCATAAGCTCAGGAATCATGGACCCCCCCTCCCCCCATGTTGATTTTCCACTAGACAGGCTTGTATTTGGCGCTCCAGTGAAATAACTAGGCCATTCCTCGACATCAGCTTGTTCAATGCGTCTTTATTATTTTTGCAACTGGCAGCAACATTGTCTTTCCCTTTTTATACGGTTTGTCTTCATCTGACATATTTTCCGATTTGAGTGACACATTTGTTTGATGTTGCACAACTTAACCAGCAAATGAGAGCAGTGGATTAAGAAACCCTCGGTTTTGTCTGAAAATACTGCAAATATAATTTGAAATTATTAGGTTTATGGGCACAAAGTCAACATTTGGAATACTGCCCAAAAAACTTGACAACTAGCATGGTGAGCTGTAGACGGTAAGGGTACAGTTTTATGAATGACTGAACTTCCTCTGGTGTTTGGGGGAGGGAAAATCCAATTATTTGTATTTTCTTCCTAAAAAGAAAACTGCCACTGAATATTGGTCATGCATAAATAGGCCCAAGAATGACCAAACTCACTGTTGCCTGAAGTCTGCATGATTGAAGTCAATGTAGGATTATAAATGTGGCTAATTAGAACAGACGTTTAAAGAGTCCGTAAAAGTTACAAAGAAAGCAGTCACTTAGGGTGAAATACATATAAGTGTCGGTCTTGTAGGAAAAAATATAGAGGGTGGCATGGTTTTGCACTCTCCACCTGGACAAAGTCAAACACCAAAAAAAACAGAGGAATCATGACTGGTAAAATTACCCCATGACCTAATGAATGAATGTTAGCATTGTGTGCTCTGTTTTGACCTTTGACCTTTAATGACCTATGTGTAAAATGTGCAGTTTTCAGATAACAACATATGATTAACAACCTTTCCTCAATCCCTGTGGATCATTGTAGAAATAATAGCTATGAGCGAACAAATGTGGTGATTTACGCATGATATTAATCAAGATGGAAATAAACAAACATTTAATCTTTACAGACTAAGACAGTTTGTAAAAAAGAGTATTCCAGAGACCAGCCGTTAGTGCAGTCTTGTTCCCCAATAAATGGTGCCGGGTGACACCTTAAACACTGTAACAGTCAAGGTCAAAGGTCTAGAGGAGTAGAGGGGGGAGGGGCTTGTCTGTGCATGTTCTCCTTGTCGGACAGTGTGGCATCAAATACATTCATCAGTTTCCTCTCTCCCGCCAAATGTCCTCAACACTAGTCCCTGTCCATCAATAAACCAGTCATGTAGGGCAGTGAGCCGGGGTGGACGTGGTCTGCCGGTGTGAATCGTCTTGTTTGGCATCTGCTGTGCCGTTTATCCCCACAGTACGGTAATTAACAGGTGGCGAGATGTCAAGGACGGAGCGGGGCGGAAGGTTTGATAAACTACCAAGGGTAGGCGACGGCAGTAGATCATTGGGCGTTGTGTTGATTAACAGTGTCTCATGCCTCTCGGTGTCTGGACTGCCGTGTTCCAGAAAAGTGCTATGTGATATAGGCGGAAGCGCCGTCTAAAATCAAATGAAACATCTCCCCTCTCATAACTGTTTCTTAAAGAAGTAATTTGGAGTCAGGTGGCTGAGCGGTTAGAGAATCGGGCTAGTAATCAGAAGGTCGCTGGTTCGATTCCGGCTGTGCAAAATGACGTTGTGTCCTTGGGCAAGGCACTTCACCCTACTTGCCTGGGGGGAATGTCCCTGTACTTACTGTAAGTCGCTCTGGATAAGAGCGTCTGCTAAATGACTAAATGTAATTTGGTGTTCATTAATAAAGTTGGTTAAAAGTCAATAGTGATTGTCCACAGTATTCAATTTAAGATTAGGGAAAATGTTCTTGTAGAGAATGCAGAGATGCGGTACCAGCCAGACTTCTATCAAGCATAAATGCATTGTAAACCGAGTAGTTATGATTTGTTACAGAGCTTTTAGCAATGATTTGTTACAGAGCTTTTAGCAAAGGTTAAAGGGTTTTCATTGTTTGTGAGGTATCTCTTTAAAACAGCAATTTCTGAATGGAACAGGGTTTTTTGGATCCTACTCCTAAAAGATGTGGCACAGAACCCTAAGGGTCTGTTATTCATATGATAACTCCTGGTCATTGGGCTTGGAGCTTACCTGGCTCTGTGCACACCGATGTATGGATATTCTATTGTGTGTTTGTCGAGCATTGCCTCTCAAGATGGAATATGAACCCCCTAGAGTCTGCAGGCACACCATTATCCAACAGGCCGAGTTTAGACGTGTCCTTGATTCAAATGAGCCCAGAATTTTGGTAGAAAAATGGCTGACTTGTCTTTTTTTCCAGTAACATGCCTACTCATAACACCCTCATAGGGTTCAATTAGGAGTGAAAGCCTGTTCACTATTCAAATGAGGCATTAGACCCAGCTCCATGCGGTGTTAAGTAGACACAGTGCATAATTGGAATTCCTTTGAAGCAGCCCTTAAGTGCCCAAAGAGGATGCAAATGAAGAACTTGTATGTTTCGATGTCTGCATCACACTACTGCAGATCATGTCTGTAGGTTGACATATTGCAAGATCTTGTATGTGGTAAAATGTCTATCACATTGCTCTAACCTATTTGATTAGGTGTATGCATAATGTCCTGTGGACTGATGTTGGAATTGTGTTATCCAGTGGTACTCCGAGTTCCAAGTCGCAAGTTTCAACCTCTCAAGTCAGAATTCCAACTATGAAAGTCGGAGGAACGCCACTACCTCCGACTTTGTAATCCAAGATGGCAGCACCTTGTATCGACAGTATGGAAGCTGTAGTGTATACTGTATATTTGAGCAATTCTGTATATTTGAGTCTCATTCAAATTGTTGTACACACAGTACTGTCTTACTGCTGTCGGTGGACATGTTGCTGAGGTGTTAGTATTCGCGAAATATGCTGTAATGTATTTTATCAACGGGTATTGATTAACAATGGCTATTTCGGCTAGTGTTGACAACAAGCAAGGGCAAGTTTTCCTGGGGGCAGCCATCTAGTTTTCTGACTTTCTGGAACGCGATCCACTTGGATTTACTCGGGTGCGTTTAGAGTTCTTACTTCCGATGTAACTGGAGCATAGCATTATAGCCCAAAGTGGTTCCTGGGTGTTAGGCCTAGCTGAAGGTGGAATTAACATAACAGTTGACAGACAAAGCGATGTACAGCAGGGAGCATTTGAACCTGCTATCCCTTGATCTGCAGTAAAATGCTCAAACTACTGAGTTATACCCTCTCCTATATACATCACTTGTGTGTGTGTGTCGGGGGGGGGGGGGGGGGGTCCATCCCACTAGCTCTCTCCTGCTTCCTCTAACTCCTGTCTTTCCATGTAATTTTTTGACTTATTAAACCTCTCTCCAAAAGTAGTTTCACTGTGTATCTCTTCAAGCCCCCCCCCCCACACACACACACTTCTCTCTATCTCTCCCTGACCCAAACCTCTGCTCTGTCTATCTCTCCCTGACCCAAACCTCTGCTCTGTCTATCTCTCCCTGACCCAAACCTCTGCTCTGTCTATCTCTCCCTGACCCAAACCTCTGCTCTGTCTATATGTCTGGTTTTCACCTGCAAGCTGAAGGGCCCAGAGAGAAAAGGACGGACAGAAAGACAGAGATAAAATGACATGGCTGAGAGGGTCTTTGTCAAAGCCAGGTTGAATAGGAGAAGATGGGCCCCTACCTAGGGGCAGGTGATGGGGGGGGGGGGATAGCTGGCCACACACACATACACACTGCTCTGAAAATGAAATATTGTGTGTGCATATGTTATTGTACTGCTGTTATACCAAGGCACACCCCTTGCATTACACTTCATAAAGGTTAGGGTTTCCCTTATCTCATGCCTACTTAATATGGATGTGCTAGATTGTTTTGGCATGTTGTAAAAGTTTGTGTGTCGTCGGTAATGGGTCTGAGCTTGTGTGTGTGTCTGGGGTGAGCTGGGCCTTTGCAATCTTTAATACTCATCTGAAAGTCTGTCTCTCTGTATGTGCGTGTCTCTCTCTCTCTCTCTGTATGTGCGTGTCTCTCTCTCTCTCTCTGTATGTGCGTCTCTCTCTCTCTCTCTCTCTCTCTCTCTCTCTCTCTCTCTCTCTCTCTCTCTCTCTGTATGTGCCTCTCTCTCTCTCTCTCTCTCTCTCTCTCTCTCTCTCTCTCTCTCTCTCTCTCTCTCTCTCTCTCTCTCTCTCTCTCTCTCTCTCTCTCTCTCTCTCTCTCTCTCTCTCAGCAGGGTAGCAGAGAGGGAAAGCACCACTATCTGCTTTGTGTCTTTTGTTGTCAGTTGAGGTTGAAAGGGCCAGGCGACAAATGGGGAGGGACCCATGCAGAGGGAGGGGGTTGGGGGGAGGGGAAGGCAGAGAGGGAGGGGGGAGGGTGGTGTCAGAGAGGAGAGAACATGAGGGTGGAGGACAAGAGGGGGGAGGGGTATGGTGGGAAGGGAACGGTGGGAGATGAATTGTCTGGATGTCCATCCGCCTACCTGTCTACCTCTACCTGTCCACATTTCTGTCTGCCTGTCTGGTGGAGTACAGCTGGTGTTGACTTGCGGTTAGCACTTCTCCGCTGTGGGACAGGTGAGTGGGTGTGGCTGTGAGGGAGTGTTCACCATCTGGAACCTGCATGTGCAAAATTAGGGCAGAAAGTGTGGGGGGGAAAGTTGAGGGGCTTGGAAGTTTTCAACCTATTTGAAGTGTCTGACTATTAGCACTTTCCATGTTTTTGTTTGTTGTTGTTTTATAGTTATTCATTGCTGGCTGTGGACAATTCCCTTCCACTCCAACCTCCTCTACCTGCCTCTCTGCTTTCTGCTTTCTTTCTTCTTTCAATAGGTCAGGTGACCTGTGGCAAATCCTTTTTAGAACAAAGCTGGCTGGCCTCATGTGCTTGCAGCCCCCCCCCCCAATCGTTTTATCTGTGTTTATAACATGTACGTTTACTTTGATTTAAATGCATTTACAGTAGCTTTTGGAGTTGTATTGTTTGCTGTATCATTCAGGCTCTGTAGGGGTTAAGTTATTTGATTAATTCCTTGGTTTACACAGTTATTATATTTGAAGTTACATGACCTTGAACCTGGATTATTGATGATGGAAAGATGATGTTTAGCTTGATATTCTTTGTTTCCTTCTTCTGTTATCAGACGAACCTGACCGAATGAACTAAACCATAATAATAGATTGGAACGGAGTCCCTGTTAGGGATGGGTATCGAGAACCGGTTCTTGTTTAGAACCGGTTCCCAGTGAACCGATTCCTTGGAATCGTTAGCAAAATTCCTTAACGATTCTGTTAACGATTCTCTGTGCCGTCGATGCATGCAGCAGCGCAGCTAACGTTCGCGCTTCATCTCTAACTATCTAAGGTAGAGCTAAGCTCAAAAGTGATCACAACCACTTGTTACTGTGTGAAGCAATTTGCCTTTGTTGTGTGTAGTCGATCTAGTTATCTTCTGTCCCGTCGTTTGAAGCATACATTTTAGCTCCGGCATTCGTCTCCCATTAGTATTGATCTTATTGATCATTTCACGTTATCGGGGCGGCGTGTGTTATCAGCAAACGTTCACGTGTCGCATTATTAAACTGAGCATATCGATTTTTAATCCATTATTAAACTTAGCATTTTAATTGTTTTAATAGTCCTGTTAAATGTGTCTGAAAACGCCTAAACAACATACCCAAAGTACATTGAAAGCTGTTGTTGAACCATTTGGAGTACATGCATGTAAATGGTCTCTTTTGAAAGGTGACACTGAAGTTATTTCCCCTGTTGTTAGGACCCCTGTAAGTCCTACTGGTGTTGAGTAATAGAAGCTTGAACACAAGGAAACTGAAAGTTTCTATCTCCGACTAGATTTTGTTTTGAAAACAGAGGCCTGAAGAGGCCTAGAGGTGGTAGGTATTAGCTCATTTCAGAGCCAGTCAAAGCCAGTTTGAGAAATTCGTTTAGAACAAGTGTGTGTGTGTGTGGGGGGGGGGGGTGCAGGACGCACAGACCTAGTTGGCTGTAGAGGGGAACATCGATAAGAGAATCGATAAGGAATCGAATCGATAAGCAGGAATTGATAAGGAGTCGGAATCGTTAAAATCTTATCAATACGCATCAATAGTCCCTGTCAGTGCTCATCTGTCCTAACAGACAAGCTGTTGAGATGGTGTCCCTGGAATCAGGCTAGCTAGGAGATATCAGTAGCCCTACAATAGTAATATTCTTCACTGGTCACTTGGTGGCTGATTTCATTTGAGAGGGTGTGGGCCGATATGAGGGGCATCTGTCATTGTCACATTAGTTGGGGGAGTTTGTTGAACGTTAGTTGTTGAGTGTGTGTGGTTTTGGCAGCCACATCACCAGTGTGAAAAGCAGCCTTTTCGGGATGCCGACAGAGCCAACCGTTGCTAAGCAGGAACCATGGAGTCTTTAGAAAGGGGGGGTGGGGGGGAGCTCCGTTTCCCCAGAAACACCCTTTTTTCTCAAGGTGGCTGCCAAAGCTGGGATGGTCTCCCTTAGCCCCTGCCCCAAACTCCCCCACCTTAAACCCCCCAACCCCCCAGTAATGTTCCCTGTCCTGGGAAAGGCGGGGGGTTGCTATGGGGAGCAACAGACAAATGTTGGAAGGGACGTTAAGAAGTTTGGCGCTCTGAGGAAAATAAGTTCACGTCTGCTGAAACAGACTTGTCTAAAGATTGCCTCCCTGTGCGTGTGCGTGTGCGTGTGGATGTGTGCCAGGATGGGGAAAGGGTTGTTTCCTTTACAGGCCTGCATTGGCTGCCCTCTCATCGTGTCACTTCCTGTTAGTTCACACCTCCCAGAGGTTAGGATGTCATATGTCATCTTCCCAAAGCTATGTTACTGACCCCACACCCCTCCCCCCTGCCAACTGCACGGTGTCAATTGGCAACCTTTTGCCACTTGTCGCTAAGTTGAACCAATTTGTGTACCCACAGAAGAAAGAAAGAAATCTTCTGTTTCTGAAGTCAAATTCTATTTGTCAACCAGAGTATTTCATGAAAAACTGCATTATTTAGACTTATAATCACGGTATTTAGACCTTTGTTGCTTCGAATCTGGGTAGTTCAGTGACTGATCACACTAATCCTGCTCTGCCTACATATACAGTAGGATAAAATCCTCTTACTACAACATCCGTATCTGCGTGTTTCTTTAATTGTAAACACGCACACACCCCGTGTGTGTTTATTCGATCTGGGATTTCAGTTGGTGTGAGCATATGTTTGCTGTTGCATGCTCTGCTTCCAGTGCACCATAGGCGCTTGAATGTGCCATATTACAGCCAGCTTCAAAATAACTCTCTTTATGTTCATGTTATTAGAAGAATAAGCTTTTCCACCCGCTTCCCAAAGCCCAAGTAGCTTTAATCTGGGAGTTTGGGGTAGTAATGAACTAGCCCTCTGTTGCTACATGACTAAGAGTTCTGGAAGTACTGGGGATGGGGCGTGGTGTGGTTTGGGGGTGATGCCCCCCTCCACACACACACACACACACACACACCACCTCACATCACTCCACCAATGGCAGGAGTGTTACCGCTGGCTGGCTGTTCCTATTTTTACCCTTCTTATTAGTGTACACATGACAACACTCCCTCTGTTGAACTGTGGAGTGGTGTAACTCCCACGGTAGGTCACACCAAACTGTTTAGACCTCCACTTAAAATGGTGTAACATGTCATGCCAGTGGTCCACTCCCCACTGGACAATTGTCTTATAAAGCAGAGCGCTAAAATACGAAAATGTTTTTGTTGAGTGTATCAGCCTTATAATTGTGCACACTACTTAATGACGCTTGCTATCCCCAAACCGGACCGTTTGCCTGCCTCATGTTCTGAGCGTGTTCAGACCACTTCCCCACTCCCCAATCTCTCTCTCCTCCTCTAGTTTTCATTCGTCTGGTGTGCTCTCTATGTGCGCAGTGGTGCATTAGCATAGAATATCCCCGAGGCGGGTGTGCTAACCTGTGAGACACCCCTGATGGAGAGGAGAGCTCAGAGAAGCTTCGTTGCCAGGTGGTCTGTCTTCTTACCTCCTGCTCCTCCTCCACATCTCTGCCTCTGTTCCATTGGCAGCCCCCCCCCCCCACACACACACCCACACACACTACGGCAGCTATCTCCAAGCTGACGGCCATTAACATTCCTTCAACCCCAACCAGCCAGGCCATCCCGGGACGTGCAGGTGTCTGTTGATCTCCGCCTCTCTGCTTGCCCCCTCCACCAACCTCTCCTGTAAAATTTCCTCCAAATTTGAAACGTTTGCCGGACCCATGCTGGTTTCATTTCATTCATTCATTATTTTTTTTTCCTATTCAGCATTGAAATGGTTTGAATTTGAAGCAGAGGACACAATACAGTTGTCCACTGGCCCATGCTGTGCACAGCAGGAACGCACTTTAGCGAGGAGGCTGTGAAGTGAAACAAACAAACTTAGAACCTGTCACCCCCCCCCCCTTCCCCGTTAGGAAATGTTGGGGGGCTAGGGTGAGAAACATGCTGCGTTATTTCAGGTGGACTAGCCGAACTGGAAGAAGAGTGGGGTGGAGGGAGGTGGGGTTGTTCACCTTCCATAGGCAAACTATTGACGTGACCCACCATTCTCCCTTTGTCTTATCAGTTGTGGTTCTGTACAATAACAGACACATTTGGAACATACTTTATTACACAGTGTACATCAATGAGCAGTAATTCATGTTGTGGTTTGTTTGGCTTCCTGCAATCAAGCAAGCATCGCATACACATCCCATGAACAGCTGTAAAACTGCCCTGAGTTTGCAGTAATTTCAGTAATTGCAGTAGTTAAGAGATTTTCTGTTATTTAGTATAACCTGGCCCACATCAGTGATGGTTTGTACCATGAACAAATGGTAAATAGTTCATTTATTCAAAGACAGAACTTCAGTTTACTCTCAAGTAGTCACATATACACACACACACACACACACACACACACACACACACACAAGCCTGCACATGTGGGATCAGAATCGGATGTGTTTAGCACAGATGTCCTAATGAGATCCAGCTCGAAGAAATTCTGGTAGCAGACCTTACTTTCATCACTTGCTGACTGTTTTGATACGCACACTTGCACATAAAACGAACATGTTACACTCACACACATGCTAAACCACCCACACAGTTGTGTGGAATAACAGCTTGCATTGAACAATTTCAACCTGTGCTTGTTTTACACATGCAAATACATGCAATGAATATCTGCACCTTTCCCAAATTCATTTTTTGCCAACCATACGGTTTGAAATACAGAATGAATTACATTTTTCTCCTGTCTATGCAAAATGTATATATTGATAAATATAAACATGTATATCTACAAAAACTTTGGTAAATATTGGTAGTTGGCTAGGCATGCTTTGACTTATCTGTGCCCCACCTGTTAGCTGTCATTCTTCCAAGCTGATGCGATAAACATTGTGCAGTTGAATGTGTCTGTGTGAAATTCAGCTGTGTACCAGACACTACTCTTATAGACTTTGTGTCCTTATATGCATAGTACTACATTGTCCAGCTACATTTTAAGACAGACAGAACACAGAAAGAGGCCAGATCTATTCTTCCATGCCTTGTTTCTGCATACTGTCCAGGCATACACACACTGACCGTTAGGCCTGAGCACATTCTGACAGAGTAGGGACTGTCTTGGGGTTAACCCCAAGTATGTCAAGCAGTGGGTTGAAAATAAAAACACACGATTGTCATGCACACACGCGCATGGAGCTTGGAGGGCAGACATACAATTAAAGTGGTCCCCCCCTCTGCCCTCATTCTTGCTGCCCATGAAAAAGGCTGCTTCAACAGTGGCATGTCATGGTAAATTGTACCACTGACTGGATGTGTACAGAATCCATTTCAATCCATTTAGTGGTCTTGGAGGATGGTTTGTCATCTCCCTTAGCCAATCAGGGATTAGAGAATGCAACTATTGCTGTAGCCCAGTGTTTCCCTTAGGTTTACAGCTTTGGGGGGGGGGGATTGCTAATGCCTACACAATGTCCTGATACATGGGTTCCATAAGGATGCACCAGAACGTGTGCATCAACCTGTAGTCCTACTATAAAAAAGACCGCATTAAGGGAACACATTTTCCTGTGAACAATGCATGATATACTATTGCCTGGATAATATAATATATACAATATAATGCACATACTTTGAACATGCATTGCATAAATATCACATACTGTGTACATACACTCCTACTGTAAACACTGTCCATACTATCTCCACTGTCATACTATGTCTCTGTGCATAGTGTAATTTATAGAGCCACCATTTTGTGGTACTGATATTGGCACTGCTGCACATAAATGTTATTCTTTTGCATTTCTGGTTAGATGCTAACTGCATGTCACTTGTTTGTACCTGTACTCTGAACAATGACAATAACGTTGAATGTAATCTAATCTAATAATGTTTAGCCTTAAATGACATGAGGCCCACAAGGATGGACCAGAATAACAGCCAACAATTGTCCAAACAGACATTATGTAGAAATTGTAAGAATACTGTGTCGTGGGGGAAACCAATATATAGTTAAAAAGAAAAGTTCTATGTGGTGAGAACTTAGTTTAGTTGTGGTAAGTACTACAATATCCATTGTCCAGAACCTCATCTACAAACTCACAATGTTGAAAAGTGACTGCATTCAAACGCACCGTCTCATGTGAAGAGCACAATTCAAATGTAAAATGCATTGGTCACTATTTTTCAGTTTTATATCCGTTTTTCATGTTGGCTTTCATAATCTGTTATTCTAATAATTATGAGTAAAAATGCAGCTTTGATATGCATACACAAAGGGTGAACACATATAGTACGCCTTTTGTGTTTGGAAGCTAGCTTGCGCTGCAGTGTTAGCGTCAGTCCCTAAAAGGCCATCCTATTACATCCTGTGATTATTTCCGGTCAAAACACCCCATGCACATTCTGACTTTGTCATAGAGTTGCTGCAAAAAAAGCTGCAAAGATTTTTTTTAATGCAGCAGTTAGGTTTCAAATAAGGGTGCTCCGATCGATCGGTCGCCGATCATTACCGGCTGATAATCATTTTAAATACTCAGATCGGTACTCACTATAAAGGGTGATCAAAAGAGCCACATTTTTTTTTTTTTTTTTTTTGCTGTGCACTTTATTGCCCATGGCTCTTTATCTCCTACCTGGAGAAAAAAATTTGAAACTATATTTTGACTATGGCCTTTTATGTTGCAGATTTTATAGTCTAAAGTGTGTGTATAAAGGATGTATAAAGACCTGTTTATTCTGTTTTTGTCATTTATTATTCGGCAGGATAGTTACATTTGTTTATTTATAAGTGGTTATCAATAACCCAGCATAGGCTGCAATGGTTTATGTTGCGTCTCTAAAAAGCGTCTCTAAGAAAGAGAGTGGAATATGTTACACGTTTCCTGCCACTAAATAAACAGTTGTTGTTAATTCATAATATTTGATCATCTATTCTTTGTTATACTTAATATACATTGTTGTTAAGAATAGTCAAATAGATAATGCTACATGATAAATAGAAGGCTTCAAATAGACACCATAATCATAATCAGAATGGGGTTTAATCGCCATGAAAGGACTGACAAGGAATTTACTTTGGCAGGAAGGTGCATACATTCAACATATAAGGATCATAAATCTTGAATAGTGGTGTACAAGTCTAACTATACAAACTACTAACGGTACAAGGTCTAACATACTAAGGGGCTGTAAGATTTTAGAAAAAAAAAAAGATTGGTACTTGTATTGGCTGATACTGCTTCTAGCGATTGGTGATCGGCCCCAAAAATCCTGATCGGAACACCCCTAGTTTCAAATGTTCATTGTTTACCAGCCTCTGAAAGGATTATTTGTCAATGGCTGCATCAATGCTTCACATATACACTAGGGATGCACCGAATCCAGGTTTTGGATTCGGACGAATATTGGGCTTTTTGATGGGGTTCGGTTTTGGCCGAACTTTAGAATTATTTTCCACCGAACCCTACGCTTGCACTACGCGCGCTACGCTGGTCGATCCAAGACTTTTCCTATGTACACAAAAAGCCTATATCGCTCAAATATTGTTCACAAATCTGATCCATCCACCTCACAGTTGTGGCATATCAAGATGCTGATTAGATGACAGATTATTGCACAGGTGTGCCTTAGGCTGGCCACAATAAAGGCTACTCTAAAATGTGCAGTTTAACTGTATTGGGGGGTCCGGGGGGGGGTCCGTCGGTTAGGGTCAGGGTTAGGCTAACCCTTGAGCTAACAGGTCGAGAACCGGACCTGATGAGGTCGATGAGGATGACGAGCATGCAGATGAGCTTCCCTGAGACGGTTTCTGACAGTTTGTACAGAAATTCTCACCTTAACCCAGTAAAACTGCACATTTTAGAGTGGCTTTTTATAGCCAGATTTGTGAACAATATTTGAGAGAAATAGGCCTTTTGTGTACATAGACAAAGTCTTAGATCTTTGAGTTCAGCTCATGACAAATGGGGGTGAAAACAAAAGTGTTGCGTTTATAATTTTGTTCAGTGTGTGTATATATATATATCTATCTATCAAAAGCAAAAGACACAAACTGAAACTATTTGTTCCTCAGGGCCATTATGCTCATGTACCAGCGGTATTTGCTCTTGACTCGCCCCTACAAATGGTAGAACATTCTCACACACACACACGCACACACTGTGGTCTGGTCTGTGCACAATGTTTCACTGTGACGTCACTGGACAATCCTCTGGTTCACTGACTCTGAACCCCGCCAATTCACACACACACACACACACACACACACACACACACACACACACTGAGTTCAGTCGGTCAGTCTACTTTTTATTGACCACTCCACTAATTGATTGCCATGACTGTCCCTCAACCATGTCCCAGATAGAAGTCAGTTGTCAAGCTGTGGTCGTATTTAGGTTTCACATGCTGTACTCATCAAAACACACTGTTATAAGCAATAGCAGTTCATGGTCAAACAGAACGACCTGTGGATTTCCAGTAAGAATTGATTCCTATAGTAAGTTGCTCTAACATCTGCAGTGTTGGTTGGCTACAGAAACCGTCTTCCAAGAAGGTCAAACTCAGCTGAACTGGGAGTCCTTCACTCTGCCTGGTTATGGTTTTTAAATCGGGTGGAAAATTGTGGGAAGTTTTTTTCCCTCATTAAACTTCCTCCAATCACAGATCTTTGGCTGGCCTGCATGTTTGTTCCATTGTCTTGGTTAGCATTGGAATAAATGGGTGTTGGAGGGAAGCTTTTTCCATTCCAGGTTTCTCTTTCATATCTCAGATGATGTCCCTCTCCCCTCGTAGGTGATGCAGTATAAAATATTCTGTATGGTGTTTTAATGTTACAATAAACCTTAACTTTTGAGCCTTTTGAGTTTCCCAGCCTTTCAGTGTTAAACAGGGGGCGGAGATATTAGCTTTAGATTCAAGGCCATACAAGACTCGTTCATTAAAGAGGGGACCCCACATTTACCAGAACCAGGAGAATAGCCTCGCTCAGGCCCCCCCCTCCCCCCGGACACATCCAGACCCCGTTGGTCTGCTCCTGTTTCCATATCGACCATCATTTCAAGCCATTAATGAAATCCAACTTCAACTCTCCAAAAGGCACATAGGGATACCCCTTAAGTGAGATGTTTTTTTTGTTGCCAGACTTGACCATGACTGCTTCCGCTGTCCCCAAAGAATTGTAGGTTCGGGGTCTCATAAAATCACCCAGACAGGCCCTGTGTTAGACTTACTGTGAACACTCCCCTAATCATTATCTTTGTGATCTGTTATGGAGATGAAAGGCAGTTGGACAGACGCTGCAGGGAGAAGCCAGACTAACAGACGGGGGGGAAATGATGACCCCTAGCCCTGGGAGTTAAAAAAGCATTGGTAATGATTGTAGGCAGATGAGACCCAGCTGATAACCCAGTCAGTATGTGTGTGTTTTGGGGGGGGCTACTGCACACCAACTCAAATGTATTTTCCACTTGCAGATTTGAAAAAGGGAAACATGCTAATATGAGAAGCAGATTGTGTTGCTGTCAGATTAAATTTAGAGGCTTATTCTGTGTGTGTGCCATTGCAAATATACTGCTAGAAGCCTAATGAAGTAGTCGAGCACAACACTTACCATTTCTTACCATTCCAGCTTATAACACAACTTAACATAATGAATGAGCTGCACTACAGAAATGAATTCATCCTCTATCTCGTAATCCCGGTGCTTCACATTCTGAATCGGTGAGCGTTCCTATATTTTTATGATGTCAAACTAGGACTAATTGCCCGTCAATATATATTTATTAGTCTCACCGGAAATTAATTATGTGCCGCAGCTGTACAGCAATCGTCAGCCAAACAAACAAACTGAAAACCACGATATCAACAAAAAAATTACAACACCGCCAATAAAGCACCTCAACGTAATCACAGGCCTATAGACATCATATCACCAAAGTGCTTTACATATTATAAAGTGCGGCATCTTCACACACAGAGGCTCAGTTATTTTTGTTTTACAGTTTGTTCAGCAGTGCAGTACTGGTAGGCACAAATGATCGACGAGCCCGGTTGGTTTGAAGGGATGGCACTCCATAAGGTCTGTTTGAAGGTAACGGCTCATATATGATAAACAGGGGATGTGGTTAATCTCTAATAATCGCCTGCCCTCCTTGACTGACCCACAATACAACTTACCAAACGGTTATAAAGAAAGGAAAGCCGCAATGCCTCCTTATGTTTTTTTGACATGCCTGGCATTGGCATAACCTTCTTGGAGTCTGTGGCCTTTCAAATATTGTTATCCCCGGAAGGAAGCAATTAGGTTGGCGTTAGCCATGTGCCAAGAGGCCGGAGAGGGCACAGCCTTTTGGACAGGGTTCAGAGTCATATTTGGGCACCAATTTATTCTTCACTCAAGAGGAAAAGATCGCTGCCTTTTTGTGTATTTAATTGTAGACTGACTCTGCTTAAAGGAACACTCTCCGTGGTCGTTTAAAGAGCTGTGGCTCCATTGGTTTTGATGACGTCACGTGTCATTTCCCTAGTTTAAGTGCTGGTTCTTTTTGATGTATTTCGGTTATGTGTGTGTGTTACAAAGCTCTTCCAAATGCAAGAATGGTTAAGCTGGTAGAGTGGAAGTGTGTATGTGTGTGCTCGTGGGAGCTTACATTTGGGTTTTATGCTTTGCAGGCAGATTAGTCTACTGTTGATGTGTTAATATTCTTATTCAAGTATTTTACCAAATGTAAGAAACTGCCTTATTTTAAAGTCCCACAATTATAATTTTTTCCTGAGTGTCCAAATGGCTTTGACATTTGTTCCTCCTTTGCAGGAGGAGATGGTATTGTCTGATAAGGTCTTGTTCACTCCTCTGTTTTCTCTGTCCATCTGACCTGCTTAATGTTGAGTTTTCCCCATTTTGACCTGGTTAAAAAAACACTCGTTGATGTGGTGTGTTGGAGAGGACTCTCAGCACAATGAGTGTGATGTAACCCACCCCCCAGAGCGTGTGTTCGGGGACAATCATCCCTCTGTTTGGTCCGGCAGCCCACCAATTTTGGTAGGGTTGAGCGAACACGCTATGTCACTAGTTGAGTCACCGTACAGTCCCCAACAATGGGAAGTCTAGTTGAAACAAGCACATTTCCACTTCAGGGCCACAATGGGAACTTTACTCACAAAACATCCGGATCCCCGGATGTTACAATGAGTTACAGTCTGCCTAAATTACAGTAAGTCGTCCCCTTTTATGTTGTGCGAGTGCCAGCGTACAAGGGTGCTTCGGTTGTTCTGTCCTCCCGGTCACTATTTAGCCAAGCCTTGTAAGCAGACCACTTCCTCCCTGTCACAGTTAGCTGAGCAAAGCTACACAGCACACTTTCACAATGTAGATCCTAGATAAATTGCCCTCGCTAGATGTTCTTACCTCTATGATACGCTCGTCTTGGGGATGTTTACCTGAGCTGATTATCCATTGTGCTCAAAATGGGTCATAATCCTCAAAGAGGAAGTCCAATAAGGGTCAACCAAACAAGATGTCTGGTGAAGATGCTTCACATTTCCAACACAAAGTATCAACATCACCAGAAAGTATTCAAGATGGGCAGTCCCCCCCCACCCCCTCCTTTTAACTGACGTCAACCTGGGCCTAGCGGTCTCAGGCTAGGTCACAGATTAATGAGCCCATTCTATGACTGAGCCACTCTTTCTGCTTGGGCCTGAGTAGTCACAATGCAAGACCAAACAGATCCAGGAGTAGGGATCCTTTCTGATCCCGGATTGACGGAGGATCAGCTGACGGAACCCTGAAAGGTTTCCTGAGCTGGTAAAACCGGTTGCCTTGGCGATTGGGCTAAGACATCAGATGCTTGTTGAAACCTCAGGGCAAAGATGTATAAGTTACTACTTTCTCCTTTCACAACCTGTAGGGAGTTTTCTGGGGATTGGCCCAAGCTTTGGCCCTTGTGTATAAGCAACATTCCTGGCCATGACCATGACCGTTTTGTTCTCCATCATTTTGAAGTCCTGCATGGTATGGTTTTGACAAAAAGATGACCAAAAGGATATTAGGCAGATGAATAATGTTAATGCCATTGGGTACCATTTTTTGTTTACCAAAATGTTGCTAGGTGTACAAAGATTAAGTTGATACAAACCAAATGCTGGCATATCATAAGCCTTGTGAGCCTTGGTGGTGAATTAACTATTGATGTGTAGTCTTGTTGGCAATGCGGTTTCGGTATAGTCCGGACACAATGTTGTGTCTGATCATTTGATGATTGCTTTATTTGAATTTGCAGTTTTTGGCTCGAGTTCCTATGTTGTTTTATCTAATTGAATCGACCATTTGACCTGACCAAAAACATCTTATCTGTAGTACCCAGTCATAATGAAACGTGTTCAAAGCATCTTATTGCACTGCATTGTAGCTGCACATCTTTGACATGTTATAATCTGAATGCAGTTGTTTCTTTTATGAACTTCAATGTAAAGCCTGGGAAATTCTTCTACGGTTGGACTTCATGAAAGTGCTTTGTGTTCTGCCAAACCTCTTTACTCTGTGGTAGCCTTTTTTAGGTGACTTTTGTAACCGGCTTTGCTCCACCATGTTCAGCAAGGCTTCCATTGTTGCCTCAGACAAAAGGTGCCTTGTTCTCGGCCAGTGCATGGTGGCCTCACCTGGCTAGCATGAACGAAGATGTAGTATGTATTAAGTATTTGAAAAGGCTTATGACCAGTTCAGAAATAAATCTTTAGCATGAAATAGTTGTTGTATGTGTAGAAAGCTTAATTGTTTTACTGTTTGTAACACCTTATCATATATTAACCTAGACCATTGTAGGGCTGCTGAATGCACTCCAAGGTCATGATTATTAATCATATTTCTTCTATCTTTAGGTTTCACTTGCTTCATATGGGGGTCCAGCAAGTTAGAATTTTACGTTTGGATTGTCAAGTTTGAAATGTCAAGGATAGAACAATCAAACAAGGAATTCTAAAGGTAAGACTAGACAATTGGAAACACTTTTTTAAATTGGTGGGAATGGCACGGAATCAACATAGCTGCAAAGACCACCTATTGTCGGGTGTGTGTGTGTGTGTGTGTGTGTGTGTGTGTGTGTGTGTGTGTGTGTGTGCGCGTGCGCGTGCGCGGGGTGGTGTTACACTATCTTCATAAGATTCCTTGATATCTTGAACTAGCAGTGCCGAGTCCAGATCTCGGACGCATTATGATTTCAAAAGATTATTTAAATTTTGCGCTGTATTACTAGACAAAGCAGGGAACATCAGCGTAATCCTTCAAGACACGTCCTTCAATTCATCTGAATGATGCAAAAGTTCACCGTCTGGGTTTTGGGTTCCTTCACCTCTGGTGACAAGATCCCACACACTCACAACCACATCCCAGCGCATTCAGCAACTATTTAAAGTGTCAACATCTGGTCCCAATTACCCCCCACCCCTTCCAACACACACACACACGCACACACGCACACACACAAACAGAAGCCGAGGGAGCTTAACCCACTAAAAATCCCTCCCTCCTTCTACAGTAGCTTTTATCAGTCTGTTTTCATATTTCCTTTCCTTTGGTCCTTGGTCAACCCTCTTCTCTTACTCCTTTGCTGCCCGTTGCTCTTTTTATTGGGGAGGGAAGGGGGGGGTTATTATTATTTTTCTCTCCTGCTGACCTTGGTTACATAAACTAGAAACGTAACCCCCCCCCCTTTCCGATTTCTTCTGTTGTGTTGCCAGTTTTTGCAAGGGTTCCCATCTTCCAATGCTCCCTCAAATCCCAGTGGTTTGATCACACTGTGAAAAATCACAGTTGGATCTGGGTATTTTCTCCCAGGTCAGGAAGGTTAAAGGGGGGAGGGAGAGTTGGGGTGGAGCAGGGAGAGTTGGGGAAAAAGAGGGAGGAAGCTGTTGTAGTTGAACCCGGACGGGTGTTCCAAGCTGTTTTGCACCTCCTTTAACCTTTCCTCACAGACCATGTGGCGAAACAAGCGTCTCAATTACACCGTAAACCACTATTATGTCACAGGGAATGACCATGTTCCGGTTCTCCGTGTTTTTGCCAGGCCTCCCAACTCCGGGATTCAACTCCTGCTGTCACACTAAACATTCACACGTATAGAGAAACATTTGGCTAACGTCCTCAGGTTCCCGTTTCAGCAGATCATTTAGAATCCTTATATTAGCAGGATGACCACAGGTGTCACATGACAGCATTCTGCTGTCTTCTTACCTTTAACCTTTTTGTTGTACGCTTGAGGTTTACAGTACTGTTTCTCATATCCCTTAGTCACCAGGTTGTCCACATTAGCTCCAGCAGCTCTAAGCACAATAATTATGGCTCTAGCACTCAGCCAAGCCTGTGATTTTGTCACTGTTTAAACATCCCTTCACTCACACAAGCCGGCGGCCTCAAGGCATGGGCCTCTAGAGTGGGTTGTTATTGTCTGCGTTCTCACTGTAACCTCACTTTGAGGGGGGTTGTTATGATTGTGTGCATGTACACATGTGCGTGAACACACGCACACAGTGATTTGATTGAGGGAGTGGTGTTTTGGCTGAGATTTGCCTCCCCCCTCAACGTCCAGTAGCTCATCCAGGGCCCAACACAATAACAGTGCCTGGCCTCAGTGTGTTTACCCAGCTGGTCATCACACACACATACCCACTCAGAAAATACAGTTTCTCTCTCTTTGATCTCTCTCTGTCTCTGTCTCTCTCTGTCTCTCTGTCTCTCTGTCTCTCTGTCTCTCTGTCTCTCTGTCTCTCTGTCTCTCTGTCTCTCTCTGTCTCTCTGTCTCTCTCTCTCTCTGTCTGTCTCCGTTAGGGATGCACAATATGGATTTAAGCCAATACTGATAACCGATAATTGCCTGCTTCTCATGGCCTATACTTATGAGAGAATAGATAATTCCACGTTTTTGTATGTATATCAAAAAAGAAGTAACCCTAACCCTAGGTTCCACCCCTTGGTTGCGCTGTATCTCGTCAGAGTGTGTATTAGCTTTGGGGCCAATCAGGGGACCCATACGAACATGTCGGTATCAGCCTCGAGTTTTGGGGACTTTAGGAACCGGAGAAACTGTTGTTATAATGGGGGAAAATTCAAACGTGCATTGTCGATATTTTATGGATCGGAATGATACATAATATAAATTTGCCGATATTCTGACAATTATCTGTCCTATGTATATCGTGCAATCCTAGTCTCTCTCTGCCTGTCTCTTTCTCTCGATCTCTGTCACAATCTCTGTCTTGATCTGTCTCTCTCTCACTATCTCTCTTTCTCTGGACCTCTGTCTTGTTCTAGAGCTCTTTTGATCTTTCTCATTATCTAGAAAATCTCTGTCTGAGACTCTCTCTGTCTCTCTGCTTCTCTTATGTGATCTGTCTTGAACATTATGACTTTGTCAGCACAGAGAAAAATATGTTTGGGGAAACATTGACCATTGTTTTGTGAATCCTGTGAATTTGCATGTATCTACATTTATATCTGCGTGTATGTACACTCACACACACACACACACACACACACACCTCTATCAAACCAGACCGGAGATGAGTAGCCGAGTATTAGATTACAGGGAAAAGATCAGCAAGGGGCAGACAGGAAACCCAGCAGGGGAAGTGTTTGTGCGTGTGTGTGTGTGTGTGTGTTTGTGCGTGTGTGTGTGTGTGTGTTTGTGCGTGTGTGTGTTTTGGTGCGCTCAAAAACGTAACCCTCAGCAGACCACAGAACATGGCCCACCTGTCTCAGACACCGTGCCATACTGAAGTCAACCATACCGTGCCATGATGGCTTTAAAACCTGTCACATGGACTAATTACGGGAAGAGAGCTCAGTATTGCAGGAATGATCTGCCACCATGCACATACTATAAAATAGATTACAGCATTTAAGTACATAAGAAGGAGAAGATAGGATTGTGTCTTGAAACCGTTGTCCTCTGCTTTGAATGATGTTGTGGAATAAGTGGAGGACTCGGACATTAAGGCGTCCCCTGTGAAGTTGTAGCCAGGCACATTTATTTAATATGGTCATATGTGTAAATGAGTTCCGGGTTAAGATTCATAATCAGATCTATTGTTCACAATCTGGTCCAAGGATAGACCCTGGACCTTGAAGTCTAAAGGGACCACAGTTTGTTTGACAAAAAAGGTTTGCCAATTTAATGTCCGCTTTGAGCTATTACACACGCGCACGTGTGCACAAATATGCACACACCTCAAATGCACACATTCACCCTCCCCATCACTCCTGCCCATAGAGACATTTCAACTGTGCGCCATCCTGATGGATGTTTGGTATAGGACTAAGGCCGGCCCGAGGCAACTGTAGATTAGACTGCCTCTAATCGTATCAGACTTCTTAACTAACATCAGGGGGTCCGATAAGAAACCCTTCAGTCAGGGGGACTGTGGAGTGAACCTACTTAGAACAAACCTGTCTGCTTCCACAGACCAGCCCTGTTGAAGTGAAGGTAGTGGCTGTTTGATGACTTCAAGGATGAGAGAGGAGACTTTGAGACTGTGTAGGTTATTCCATGTTTATTCCTGCCAGGTCTGCCAAAGTCCCAGGTGTCACCAAGTTATGTTCTCTGTAACTCAGTGCCATCATTCAAATTGACTGTACCATCACTCCAGCACTACACAGCCCTAGATGAAAACTAGACACAGCGTTTCTAGAGGGAACTCTGCCTACACACTCCCAGTAAAGATTTGGGATATTTTCAGGTGTGTGTGTGTGTGACAGGGTGGAGCCTCTACTCTCGCAGTGTCTGGACATGCTGTGTGAACGATGAGGTTCAATTGTGGTCATATAAGTATGGCTGGGTTGAAACGTTTCATGTGACCAAAAGGTGTTCTCTGTCTGAACTCACTGCATCAACAAGGTTTGAGAACAAAAGCGGGTTCTTGCCTGTACCGTGCTGACGTCTTCACAGGGTTCTGACAAGATGACCCCTCGCCCTGTCTGACGACAGCGCTGCTGTTTTCCAGACATTCACTTGACTCAAGCTGCAGACTGCCATAGTCATGTAGAACACGCTATTTATGACACATACACTAGAGCTGCCTTTTGTTATTCTGTTGGTTTAAGGAAAAACAAGATCAACACTGAGGTATTGCTGGGTGTCCTGTAAAAGAGATGTTGTCATTTCATGGTGTCACAAACAACCTACAAGGTAGATGTTTACAAGGTCTCTGTCTCGCCTCACGATTTAAAGTGCACAAAAGGATATGGTTATTTCAGAAAGTGTCCTCTCATCATAAAAAAAACATTTCCCAAAGGGACTGTAATATGTGAGCAACCATATGTCTGGAAGGTCTGCACAGTTCAGATGAGACACAAAATGAGATGCGCGCGCGCGCGCGCACACACACACACACTCATATTACAGTTTGTCTCACTACAGCCAAGCCCTCGACCTAAGAAACGAGCCCTCAGGCCTTTTCCTGTGTTTTCTCCCCATTATCCTCCCTGGCCTTTAGCAAGGCAGTTTCTGCATGACCATACTTGTACCAAAAGACCTAATAAAGTTGCAATGTAATCGCACTCTGCAATCGGCTAGCTTATCTGCACACTCTTTCTTCGTGCAGCAAGGTGACTTTACTTGGAATGAGGGAGCAGTAGTCATAACAAGCAGACAGAAGTAATCAAATCATGTCATTTAGCCTTAGAGAGAACCGGTGAGAGAGAGAGGGACATTGAGAGAGGGACATTGAGAGAGGGACATTGAGAGAGGGACATTGAGAGAGAGAGAGAGACAGTAGAAAGAGACAAAGCAGAATTTCCCACCTTGGTCATCCTCATCTCCATTTTCCAAAGTCACCTCCATCCATCCATCCCTGGCTTCCCCGCCTTAGAAACTGTCCAGAATCATAATCACGGCATGACCGTCTGTGACATTTGCTAGTTGTCTAGTTATGCATATTATTTTCAATCTAATACCCTATTTCCTTAAGTACATAACTTTTTAGAAATGATTGACAGGGAAGGGGTAAGGCTTTTGCAGGGTGGTTCAGCCCTCTTAGATGTTAAGGAAATTAATATCCTGAGCTATCAAATGAGAAGACCTGTGAATGGTGGAAAAAAAAACTGGGTCATCTTTTCCTTCACAGGTTCATAGGTTGTAATTAGCTGACTTGAAAGAAAATGGTTGAAGGGAGAGCTTAAAATGGCGGCCATCCTCTTGTGCATGTGGATAATCTACGATGAAGCCTTGCCATTGTCGGTCAATAATACAAGAATACATACCCCCTATAGAAATTGAAATTGTCAATCAAAGGCTGTTGATGGATAGCTAATAGCATCTAAGGTTACACTGCTGTGACCAACAAGCATGGCCTAGAAAATTCCTTGAAGCACAGACACAGTGCATTTGTTATATTTGTGCTAATTAGTTGCTTTCTTTGTCAACTGGGCCATGGGCTGTGGTGTGTTTTGTTATTCAAATGTATTTGAGTGGGAGAATACCAACTTGTGTTCTGCCCCAGTGTGGTTTGGTCTTCCTTTTTGTATTTGTTTGATTTTAGAATTTTAAGTGGAATAGGTTAAGTCAAAAATGTGTTAAATGTGAGAGATTCAAAGATAAATGTGGACAAAAAAAACAAGTTTGGACATTAAGTAGTTCCTATGTAGTGTGACAGGGTTGGAAATTATGGAAACATCAGGATTGTTTGTGCTTTTGTTTCTTCTCCATCCCCCGCTCTGTCCATCTCGCCTCTCCAAAATGGCGACCCAAAGATAGACCTAAAGATCCACAGATGGATGCGGATAAAAAATAAACAAAAGAACATGAAGAAAGACAACGTCGAAGACAGACGGAGGTAGAGAAGAAAGAAGGCCCCTGTGAGAGAGAAAAGAGAAGTCGATTTAAGGAGACAATGGGCAGGTTTTGGAGCCAGAGGGTGAGACTTCCCCTCAACAATGCCCAGTGGACCAGTTAAACACACATGGGGCCTGATCAGTAATGGACAACTATCCCCAGGTGGCTGACATGACATGACACACCCTGCATCCTCACTCACACACCCTGCATCCTCACTCACACTAGTCTCTCTTATGCCAGCTCAATGCAAGCTGACAAATAATTGGAACCAGCCCCCACTGTTCAGCCCTGCTCTGTACCATGAAAGGATTCTCCTCCAATCAGAGTATGACTCATTACTATATGGCCCACTGTGGTCCATATAGTAGCTTACGTTAGTTCCCACAACGGCTACATTGTGGTTGAGTGCCGGGTCCGGTATTTTTGAAACTCCTAACAGGGCTAAGTGGATGGCAGCCTTTTTATTTTTAAATATGGCCATCGCGGCAGGCTCCATTGTTCTTGGCGCAAACAAAGCAGTAGATGCTCTTTTATTTTGAGCGTCTTTGATTTCCTCTTAAGCGCTGGAGAACAAGGCTTCCTGATGAGGCTGGACCAAGCTAAAGAGAAATTAATGAAGACTTTTGGGAATTGGAGGCACAGTTGGCAGCCATGGTTGGTGTGTGTGTGTGTGTGTGTGTGTGTGTGTGTGTGTGTGTGTGTGTGTGTGTGTGTGTGTGTGTGTGTATATAGGGTGCAAAATGACTTGTGTGTGTGTGTTTGCGCATGCAACATAACTGGTGTCTGTGGTCCTCTGCCAGCTTCTGCATCTGGTACCTGACTCTTTCAAAGCCTAAAGATCCAAGCGTCTGCTTCAGCACTTTGAAGCAAAATGGCCTCTTTATCCTCCTCGGAACCCTTATTAGTTAGTGCCAGAAACCCTAAATGAAGTCTTGGCATTCCTCATACAAATTAAAACTGAAATCTTCAACGCAGATTCATCAATCAACATTTACCACCACACACTATTTGTTCCATGAGATAAGAAAATACCCCGTTAAGAGGGTAACTAAACTGGTACTCCTTAGGGATGATCATGTATGAGTACAGATATTTTCATGTCAAAATGATTTATATGCATGCTCCCACAGTAGCACCCACCTAGCTACATGGGCTATTGACACTATCTAGCTAGCTTGGAGGGTGGTGAGAGTCAATTCATATGAATTGGCTTCCTGTCAGGTTTACCCAAGATGAGACATTGAGACCGTGACAGGGCTGTTGAAATAGACTGCTCATGTGTTTGTAGGTTTTAGTATGCCCTGTGAATTCACAGATTTTTTGTGTTTATGTAAAGGTGTAGAATAAATGATCTGTGTGGAGGGGTTGACAGTGTGTGTGTGCGTGTATGTGAGAGAGAGAGTGTGTGTGTGCGCGCAAGAGAGGGTAGGTCAATCTCATTTATTGATTGGCCTACCAGCGTTAACAGGAGAGAGCTCATCTGGGCCTCTACGGGGGCTGCTGTGGTCATGGTGTTTCTGAGGTCAATACACTGCCTGTGTGTGTGTGTGTGTGTGTGTGTGTGTGTGTGTGTGCGCGCTCATGGTTTGGGCTAGGTTTACATATGTACTTGCTTGGGAATCTATATACAAGTGTGTTGGCAGTGCGTAGGCACATGTACTGTACACATCGACTGTGTGAGTTAGTGTGCTGACCCCTTCACCTCCTCCACCATCACCCTTCCTGTAACTATCTATCCTCCCACCAACCCCCACTCCCACTCGTCACACACACACACACACAAGCCTTAGTCCTCCAGTACTATTTGCAATCAGCAGGAGGGTGATGGGGAAGCTGGCTGGATGTCTATTGTGTTTTAAATGGAGCTGTCCATCCCCTTGTCTTGGAACAGAAGGGATTAGAAAAACCACCACCACCACCCTATTAGGAGATCTGGATGGTGAAACCACAAGATTTTGTCGGTTAATGTAACCCCCAAAATTACCCATCATCTTGTCCCAGTCTGCTCCTGATTGGTTTGGCTGCCCCCTTGGGTGGGTAGATGGGTGGACCGGACCATTAGTAGGCATATGAAGGGGTGTGCAGGGCTGGGGCAGAGGATTCCCCATGATATGATTTGCCTGCGACTAAGCTTTATGACTGGAGTGGATATCCCCTCAGGTTAAGCTTGATGACTGGGCAGGGTATGGATTTACTCTGTCAGAGTGAAGAGGTTGGAGTGGCTTGAACTTCCGTTGGCTTTGTTTATGTAGGTGTGTGTGTGTGTGCACGTCTGTGAACGCCAGACCAACATTTGCATGCTTTTTTTGTACTTCATTGTGTGTGTGTTTCTGTGTGTGTGTTTCTGTGTGTGTGTTTCTGTCTGTCTGTATGTCTGTCTGTGTGTGGGTGTGGTTTCTTTTTGTCTGAATGTGTACGTGTACGTGTATCTGCGTGTCTAAGACTTGTGAGATGCCGTTCATCAGTGTCTAGACAGCTGCGTACATATCTGTATTGATCACATTGGACAGTCATTCTTAACCAAACCATATATTCAATTGATGACAAATCATAGTAGCTATTGTCTTCAAATAACTAGCTGACCAAAATCAGGACCCAGACCATTGAAAGAATAACTGTAGGAGTGTGTAAAACAGTCGTTTTTGTAGTTTGGTTACAGAATCAAGCCCTGGCACATTATTGAGTATGCTGGATGTTCTGTTGCAATTCAGTAAAGAGATGTGACTGAGAACATCCACTTTCTCCATGTACCTAGGCTAAACCTAGGTACATGGAGTACCTTCTATTTATGGAGTAACGGTAGAAGGTACCTTCTACCGTTTCATCCTTGGTGGGGTGTTGATTAAATTAAGTGTGTGGGTGTGTGTGTTCGACTCAAGGTCAGGTCAGACAGACCTTGTTAAGATGTTTACTACGCTGGGCAACTGTTAGGGTTTATGTTGTTATCTGTTGTGTTCCTGCATAATGAGGTGTGTTTGTTTGTGTGTGTGTGTGTGTGTGTGTGAGGGCTGGTGACCCTTGTCCTATCTGGGACACAGTGATGAATGAGACTGTTGTAGTGGAGGTGTGAGACTTGACTGTGGAGTGCTACCGCGCCTTGTGTGTACACACAAGCACGCGGACACACACACACACACTCTTTCCCTTCTCTGTTATCACTTGCTCATATGGGTGTCGCCTTCAAAGCCCTCCCTTTCCCAAACACTGTCCACCACTCCTTCAAAACTCGCACACACTCATGTATAAGCTCTAGTATGTTTGGCCCGTCACTTTTAAACATCATAAGTGCTCCACCTAGCCA
This sequence comes from Osmerus eperlanus, assembly GCF_963692335.1. Lineage (NCBI taxonomy): Eukaryota > Metazoa > Chordata > Actinopteri > Osmeriformes > Osmeridae > Osmerus > Osmerus eperlanus. The sequence continues at coordinate 4,717,401 of NC_085018.1, forward strand.
AAAAAAAGATACTCCTCCGGCTAAAAATGAGTGCGGTGGTATGTAACACAACCACAATCTCCATCCCTTCACACAGCCCCTCAGATATAGTTTAGGCTGAAAGGATCACTTCAATGGTCATCATAGAACATGGGTATAAACGTGTGATGTAACAGGCCTTCAAGTTGCTGTAATAACAAGCAAAACTAAACAGCATGATCATGTAACACACAGTAATGGCAATGATGGTCGGGTAAAGACCAATGCATTCCAAAAGAGGCCCTTGGTGATACATTTTCCGTCTTTGCACTAAACACCTGTGCTTCCAAAGAATCACGTGGAATCTGCTCGGCTATCAATCTCTGTCCAGGAGACCTTTTCCAGTTCTTCAGTGAGGTTGTCTCTTTTAATTAAAAGTAGGGGGATTTAAACACTAAATTGTACATGTTTGCCTTTAGGACTTGGTTGGTGGTAGGACCTCTGCAGGGTGTGTTGAATGTGCTCGGTGGGGGTGGGGGGGGTGGGGGTGGTTCAAGTCGAAATGTCAAGCGTTTTAAGAGCAGGCTGTGTTTATGGTTGGGAAGAATAGGGCAGACACACATGGGAGGAACATTGTGGCTTCTTTTTGGGGTGGTGGTAGATTGGATGAGAGGGAGGAGAGTAGAGTTGGGGAGGGAGGGTGGTGTAAAAATAGGCAGGGAATATCTGAAAAGAGACTGATGAATAGTGGAATGAAATACAGGGGGAAAAAGGAGAGGAAAACGATTCAGGCAGAGAAGAAAGGAGTGAAGGAGTGTGGTCCTGTTGAGATGTAAAAACGAAAGAGGAAAAAGAAGCCGGAAGAGAAAGACGGAAGAAAAGATTCAGGCTGTGTGTGTGTGTGTGAGGGTGCAAGAGGGGGGAGGGGAGGGAGAGATAAAGAGAATGATGGAGGTAGAGCGAGAAAGGGAGAGAGAGAGACGAGGACAGCAGACAGGTGGTGTGAAGGACAGGCACGCAAAAAGGAGGCGTATCTCCTCTTCTGCCTCCCTACCACCTCCCTCCCTTTCAAACTAATAACCAAAACTACAGCCATCGTCCTTCAACAGTTCATGGACCATTCTCACCCCCACATCGTAAAACAGACGTGGCCGTGTGGCCGATCCAAAGTCATCTTGAGAGACTCTCCAAGCTTACACTCAACTGGGATGTCAACAACATTATGCAAGTTTACCCCAGGAATGTGCCAAAGCCCTTATCTTTTCCCTTTTTGTTTATTTTCACACTCCTCCAGTCTTCCCTCCATACTTCCCAGGCAGGCACAGTTATGCAAATCTGCCTGAGGTTTTCTCGGTGCTGTGATATGGGTCGGTTGGCTAGTTGGTTAACTTGTGTGTGTGCGATGCTTGTAACTACAGGGTGTAGTAATGCATGGTGTAGAAGGAGAGCCTTCAAGGTGGTCTAGTACAGCACTGTTGTTTTGGGAATGCAATTCCAATGATGTTTCCTCTAGAATTACAATGCACTATGTCGTATACAATTTGTACTTTTTGAAAATGCTTCATGTGTTTGTGCATGGGTGTGTGTGGGGTAATGTGAGCCTGCCCCTTATGTCAGATTTAACTGCATGCATGGCCCACCTGCTATCAAAGCTATGTAAGAGAACAAGGAAATGGAAACGGGAAGGAAAAAGAGAATGCATGAACCTTTTAGGCTCCTTTTTCTCTCTTAAACTTTGTTCTGTGATCCATTGGTAGGGCCTTTGTTGCCAGTACAGTCAAGGACAAGCTCCTGGTTGGCGTTTTTTATAGAGTTCAATAAGACAATGATTTATTTTGTCCACACCCGGACAGCAGACCCTGATGCCAGTTAGTTCCAAGAATCCAAGGCATTTCACAGACACTAGAGAGGAGAGTGCTGGAGGAAAGAAATAGGGATGTGCTAGGGTCAACAATTATCCTGTGTGTGTGTGTGTGTGAGTGAGACCCTAAGATATCCATAGACAGGCACACACTCTAAGTGAACATCCAGTGAGTGTTCTAGTATTTAGTCAACCATCTAGAATTCAGTGAGTGTTCTAGAACCCATGGAATGCACCTATAAGTCGCATACGACTTTCTGTAGGTTTTAGTTGTTACGGAGGCGACTCTCTACCAACACCGACACTGCTAAAGTCCCAATACTCCTCTGCTGTAGTAGGGGAGTTTCCCCTCTCCTGTCCTCTATGCTGTGTTTTCAGTCGACTGTAGTCTACCTCGGGCCAAAGAGAGTATTGAGACGCCCTCCAGACGCCTCAGTGCCTCTCTAAACCCTCTGCTGTGGTGCTGCAGTTAAAACGACTCCAGCTCCCATTATGGTGCTCCCCTCGCTGTTTTTTACGGCATCATTTTCACCCCTGGAAGGTCTGTCAGCCCGCGCTGTTAGGGACCCACACCCAGTGTTTTATGGAGGCGACGTTATGGAAACACAGCATCGGGTACACAGGAATACAAAGGGGTGCTTTGTACATGGGCTATGTTTTACACACACATCATTCATCAGCGCCCAGACAGAACCGTGGTCATACTAACATTTTACCCTCTGTCTCTCTCTCTCTGTCTCTCTCTCTTGCTCTCCCTATCTTTGAATCACTCGTTATTACCCAGGCAACGACAGAAAGGTGTGGGTGTGTTTGGTGTTTTGTGTTTAGTCAGCCTTACCATAAGTTACGAGTTCAGTAGACTTGCCTAAACACTCTCTCTCTCTCTCTCTCTCTCTCTCTCTCTCTCTCTCTCTCTCTCTCTCTCTCTCTCTCTCTCTCTCTCTCTCTCTCTCTCTCTCTCTCTCTCTCTCTCTCTCTTCTCTCTCTCTCTCCTCTCTCTCTCTCTCTCACTCTCTCTCTCTCTTCTCTCTCTCTCTCTCTCTCTCTCTCTCTCTCTCTCTCATCTCACTCTCTCTCTCACTCTCACTCTCACTCTCACACACTCTCACTCTCACACACTCTCACTCTCACACACTCTCACTCACACACTCTCACACACTCACACAACTCACACACACTCACACACACTCACACACACTCACACACACTCACACTCACACTCACACTCACACTCACACTCACACACTCACACACTCACACACTCACACACTCACTCACACACTCACACACTCACACACTCACACACTCACACACTCACACACACACACACACTCACACACTCACTCACACACTCACACACTCACTCACACACTCACACACTCACACACTCACACTCAATATATAATATTATTTATATAATAACTAATATTATATAAACACTGCTTAATAACATCAAATCCCTTAATTTCACTCAACCATATGCACAAGTGCAACAGTGGGAGAAAGTCTTCGGTGCAGTTCCAGACAACATAGCAGTATAACAATTACCCAAAATGTGTATATAATACAATTTACACATCTGTTACACAACACAATGTACAATATACAACTACTAAAATACAATATACAGTACACAGAATACTATAAAATACACTATACCACCCGTAAACAAGAGGTGTCAACGTGTATGAACATTTCGGCATGCTGCTTCAGTTTTTTTCACAATGTAGAACACTTGTATTTGAGACAGTTGTACTACCAACACACACCTAATTGATAGCCAATGAGAAAGGGAGTTGCTGCACTCATAGACAAACAAAGAATAGACAAGGAGGTCAGCGGTAGTAAATGAAACCTGCGTTTTTAGCTGCATGATTGATTCATTTGTCACAATGCCAGCAACGAAGTTGCCTATTGCTGCACTGCAGCTACAATTCACAATCTCTCTTACTATTTAAACGCCGCCCTCGAATAAACGCCGCCCTCGAATAAACGCTGCACCAAAAATGAACGTTATTTAATAAACGCTGCTGCGTTTATTCGAAGAAATACTGTGTATATAAATTTATATATATATATACAGTACTGTGCAAAAGTCTTAGGCGCAATAAAAATAAAAAAAGGTTAAGGAAAAATGCTTTAAGAAATAATGAAATGTAAAAATTTAACAAAAACTTTTGCTAAATTGCACTTTTAAACTAAAATAATTATATTACATATATTTCTTTGATTAAAAGTTGCATTCAAATCTGATACACTTAAACGAAAAAATGCAGCAACATTAAATTTAGATTTACTATCATTCTAATTTATTTGTACTACAAATGGGTACGGTAAAAAACGTTCTGCATCGCTATTAGTATCATCATCACCTCATCTGCCTCCTCACCGACGAGACACCAGAGATGTCGCCTACTAATTAATAAACTGCTTTGTGCAATTCCTGTGTTGTTCTTAATTACGAATTAAATAATAATAATAAAAGCTGCCCTCGTGTGCACGCCGCCCTCATCAAAACATGTAATTCAAGAAAAGCTGTAGCATTTAATTGAAGAAATACAGTATAAGACATTATTTGTGTAAAAAATCTTGGGTGCCCAAGACTTATGCACAGTACTGTGTATATATGTATATATATATATATATATATATATATATATATATAGCATTTAATTGAAGAAATACAGTATAAGACATTATTTGTGTAAAAAATCTTGGGTGCCCAAGACTTATGCACAGTACTGTATATATATATATATATATATATAATATATATATATATATATATAAGTAACTTGGTGACATTCAGCTGCCAGTTTATAGTCAGTTGTCACTATGTTCTATGTTATTAGATATGTATCATGAGCGATCAGATAGACAGACTGCTTAGACTGACATTGATTCCTAGAGTCAATGTCTTCTGCTTCCTGTGAAAGACCACTATAGCACTGCAAAGACTATTGAAGGCTTTTTAGTAAGTAAGTAAGACTTTATTTATATAGCACATTTCATACAAGAATTGTAGCTCAAGGTGCTTTACATAAAATCAATAAAAACAATAATACAAGTGATAAACAATTCAAACAAAAATAAAAATCCCAATAAGATCTCTGTTCAAGAGAGAAAACAACTTTAAACACGCATCTTAAAAGTAACATATACATTTGGTTCACCCCTGGTCTGTATATATAAAACCATACACTCTGTTAAGGGGTGGAGGGAGTGGTTAATCGGAAATTAATCTATGGACCCGTTGTTCAATGTTTCACAACGGTGATGCTGTGTCATCATTTAGCTTTGGTCCTCTGCTAACCCCCCTGCCCCCCAACTTTGTTCCACCCAAATCCATTCACAGTCACACTGTTTTAAGGTGCAGGCATATTCTGTTAACTACAATACTTTTGAGGTCACGCACGCCCCTTACCATTGCAAAGCCGAGTGGAAACGGGAATGTTTACCAGTGGCCAATTGTTTAATGCTAATGTTAAATGTAAATGCTACAGACTTCAGCATGAAAGCACCAGGGAGTGAATATGAAGCCGGATTTGTGAGCTGAGTGTTTTCAAGGGTGCAGCTGCAATGTCCCGTCCTGAACGTTGTCATCGTCTCCATGTTTGATTTGTTGTTCCATGAGAGTTCCAGGTTTCGTTTTCCTGCCTCTCCAAACCATGAGGCACCGTCTGCGACAGGAAGCAGTGTCACTGAAGGCATAGTGTGCTTGAGTGTGTGCCGATGGAGTGTTTGTGTTTGAGAGTGCGTTTTCGTGTTTGGGTACATCGTTTGGTTTCATGCAAGGATACATGGATAGGATTTTATTAAAGTGTGTTTGTGCATGTGCGCTTGTGTTTCTGTGTGTGTAAATTTGTGTTTGTGGGCGCATATTTGTCTGTCCTTGTTTGGTGTGCCTGTGTTTGTACTTGTGTGTGTGTGTGTGTGTGTGTGTGTGTGTGTCCTTAAGCTTGACTTGGCTCACCTTGAGCATGAACCTTGCTATGTTGTGTTGCCTGAGGGAGTCTGGTGTATGGTACATTTATTCATTTTTACATTTACATTTATTCATTTCGGTACTGTCTGAAATGGGTATAAGCTGGAACTTTTTTTTACAAGTCTGTTGAGGTAACTGACTGTCTGTTTGCGTGTTTGTGTTTGATAACTGCTTTGTATGTCCAAACACTCCCTCCCCTCTTTCTCTCTATGAAGTGTTTCCCCTGCTCCTGCTCCTCCCCATCCCTCGCTCCGTCATCTGTCCATCTGTCCATCTGTCTGGCCGTTCCCACGTGTTGCTCCTGTCTCAGCAGTTATAAATAGACGCTTGTTTTCCTTGCTGTGTCAGGCCTGATGCCGATGAGGGAAAATATTTGTGTTTCTTCCCAGAGCCGCCCCCTCTCCTATTCTCCCCAGCTGACGCTACCCCGTCTGTCTCCGTCATTCTCTCTGTCTTTTCAGTCTTTGCCTTGGCCTATCTCGCTTTTTCTCTATCTTTCTGTCTCTGTCATTTGACACTGTCGCTGTTTATAAAAATCTACCTCTCTCTCTCTCGGTAGCCACCTGTGTTTTTCTCTCATTCCCACTTTTCTGTCTGCAAATACCACTCTTCTCTTTGCCATCTTCATTTCACTATATATTACAGACATTGCATCTGTCCTTCCACCCTGCCCTCCCTTTTATCTGTAGTATTTGTTCCTTTGTTGTTGCTTTGAGGTGTTGTTTTCTAGGACAGATATAAATCTCACCATGTAGAGATGACGGGTATTTTAAATGTCACAACATTCAACATGCCAACAACACAAACCTTTATCTTAGAAAACCCTCTAGATGTTTCTAGAAGCCTTGTAGCCGGCCTCCTTCACTCTCTGGAACCGATGCTCTCATTGGCTGGTTCCTTTAGGGACATTTAGACAACACTGGGAGGTTAACCGTTAACAAGCTGTAGGACTCAGTCTCCAAGGGATTGTTGCATATTCAGTACCAGCAAAAGATTTGTACACAGGTTCAAGGTTTTTCATTTACATTTTACTATTACACGAAGTTGGTACAAGGCTATCATCAAGGCAAAAAGGGTGGCAATTTAGAAGAATCTCCAATATAAAATATATTCGAAAGGTGTTGTCTGAACCTTGACTGGCGCATATGTTGTAGCCTCCCAGGTTTGTTCCATCTTAACTGTGAGTATCAGAGGGTAGTTTGACACAGTGAAGATCTGACACATATACCATAAAGGTACCTGCTAATAGTAGATATGGTCTTTGAGTCAGGTTGTCCATTGGGCTCTGTATAACTTGCTGTATGTATAGGGATATAGAGTGTGCGTGTGTGAATATAGGATGCCTTTGAAGAAGAACGTGTGTGTGTGTCCTGAAAGTACATAATTTGAGTCTTTCAACATGAAAGACCAGTTTTTATTAGCATGGTTGTATTTAGGGCCAGGCTAATGTTATTGCTAGCCGTTAGCTTCCACCAAATGCTGATGGGCTTTCAGCAGCTCAGTGCCATAGTTGGTTACATTTCTGCTTTTATGCCATGACGTGAATAATGAAACTGACCATAAAGAAAATGGCCACTGCTCACTATTTCCACCCTGCAGCCAATGTCAGCAAAGGTTATGCATTCTTTCCAAAAATGTGGGCATACTTCTTCAAGCCATAATCAGTGTATAAAAACACTGGCTGTAATTTCCCTCTGAACGCATAGTTCCACAAAAACACACGGACACACACGTCTGAATGTACAGCATCAGACCACCTTTTCTTTTATAGATCCCTCTCTTTTTGTGGAAACCTAGAATTTTAACTGAGTATGCATGAATACACACCTTTGCATGTTGAGAACAGAGGTTTATTCTCTGCATGAAGACAGCACATATACTAGATGAAATGCCCTATGTGAAGACAAGATCGTTGTAGGCTGTCTCCTGGGTTGTAAACATAGTCTTTGTCAGCGTGGTATCAGTTGGAAGTGTTTGTCTGTTGATGGCTTGCGACGGCCTTCTCATTGCCTTATTGCTTGTGTCCAGGCGTCGGCCATTTTTGACAGTCTTATTATGTTTGTACACCTGCGAGTGTCAGTGTGTCTACATATTCGATAGGGTTTGGGTTCTTTTGTTTGTGGCTGACTAATTAGCTTCCTGTAAACTCCTGGAATGTCCTGACCATGTTTGTGTGGGTGTGATTTGTACTGAATCCGTGCCTTGGTCTAAGAGGCCCACCAGACGCCTGTGTGTGTGTGTGTGTGTGTGTTGCTGACTCATGGGTAACAATCCTCCCTTAATTTAACTGAAGGGAGTAGGCACACCAAGCCTTCTTCTGGTACAGAGTGTCCATCCAGAACATAGGCGGGGGCAAAAAGATGGCCGCTTGACACACAGTTTATTGTGGAAGCGGGCAGTATCCACCTACCTACCTACACAGACCAACCTCAGTTGGTTCCCCCATGTCTATAACCAGAGCAGCAGACCTGATGCTAGCAAGACAAAGCAAACCAATGTCATAGGTTGTGTTTGCGTAATTTGGTTCAACTGCCACCTTGCCCAGGAAGCAGGCGAACAGCAGAGACATTCACTAGACTAGACCCTCTGAGTCTCCCTGGAGCTCCGTGGAGGACCTGTGTGGCAGACAAGCTACAGTGCCACCTACTGGGGGTGCAGCATCCTGGAAGAGTTGACCGCTAGGTAACGTACGGTGGGAATATGAGTGTATGCAGCGTCAAGTAGTCGTAAATGTGGTCGAGGAAATAAATCATGGTGACCTGTGAAAACAAGCTTCCTTTGTCACTTACTCCCGTCTGTCGCACTTTCTCAGTCTCACTCTCTCTTTCTCAGTTTCACTCTCTCTTTCTCAGTCTCACTCTCTCTTTCTCAGTCTCACTCTCTCTTTCTCAGTCTCACTCTCTCTTTCTCAGTCTCACTCTCTTTCTCAGTCTCACTCTCTCTTTCTCAGTCTCACTCTCTCTTTCTCAGTCTCACTCTCTCTTTCTCAGTCTCACTCTCTCTTTCTCAGTCTCACTCTCTCTTTCTCAGTCTCACTCTCTCTTTCTCAGTCTCACTCTCTCTTTCTCTGTCTCACTCTCTCTTTCTCTGTCTCACTCTCTCTTTCTCAGTCTCACTCTCTCTTTCTCAGTCTCACTCTCTCTTTCTCTGCCTCTCTGTCTTTCTAGCACTTTCTCAGTCTCACTCTCTCTTTCTCTGCCTCTCTGTCTTTCTAGCACTCGTGGGCTACCTATCACGCATACAGTCTCTCCTGACCTGCACTGTCAGCTTTTACATTCTTTTTGGTTACTTCCCTACGTTGTCATCAACACACCTTCCCCTGCCTTCACCCACATTGCCCCCCTATTAGAGCTCAGGACTGTGACAAAACATGACATGGTTGCATAGATAAATAATACAGAGGGTCTGAGTATTATGGGCTGACGGTGCAGTGGCATATTGTAAAACCATCTAACCTTGTTGTTTTGGATGGAGACAGCTGTTTTTTCTGTCTTGCCCAGGAATGTGTTTTCACTAAACTTCTAACGTCTAAACTTACGAATGTTGCTTAGAAAAGGTAAGCGTTTTATTTGAGTGAAAATGCGGTTGTCTCACCTCTGAGGTTATATTTCTTATTCCTATGTGTTCAAGTAGACTGTTCATAATGTGAGTTGTAGCAAAATACACCTGTTTCCATTTTAATTACAGTATATACTTGAGTGTTCCAGTTAATGGCTTCCTGGCAGCTGTTCGTATTAGTATATGGTAGCCTCTCAGACTGGCTGTTTGCCCTCAGCGGAAAAGTCTCTCTTACTGTAGTGATTTAAAAGTTAGTTTTAATCCTTATCATATTACAGTCAATCAAGTCAATTAGTTCCACACCTCCAACTGTCCCCTGGAATGAGCAGGGTTCCCCCTTGACCCAACCAAGGAGTCACCCGGATATCCTTCCCCTCCCTTGGCCTCCCTTAGCGATGATCGCCTCATCTTAAGGACCATAAAGTTTAACTGCCTTGGGAACTTCCTCCCCAGTGGCCAGTGTCTCATCCCCAAACCCAGTGGAACATGTCAAGAAAAGTTGCGAGAACAACTTCTCCCTAAAAGGAACTAATTACGAATCTCCTTCAACCCTGAGTAAATGTTGTTTATTTTTTTTCCCCCCATGTCTTTTTTGTAAGAAAGAGAAGAACTTTCTGGAAAGGGCAGGAGATAATTGCACCCCTCTGCTCTGCATCCCACTCAACTTCATCAGCCGAAGAGGAATGTGGTCCTGTAGTCAGTCGACCATTGTTGGGGGTATCTATAAATAACCTCTTGTCAGCTAGCAAGGCTGGCTAACTTGCTATCAAGCTGACATGCAGGCAATGCATTCAGCTATGAGCCAGGGCAATGTTGAAAATAAAACCAAATAAATAAGTTTGATCCAAATCAAAACCACTCGGGTCACAGCAAGGACTGACATGTGAAAGAGAACTTCGCCCAGTCCAGGTGGCCATTTTGACAGTATATGGAAATTAATGTTGGACTCTAATTCTAAACTGCACAATGACTGCCTCTGACAGAAATGGGTCTGGTAGAGGACATATGATGATATAAAATAACCAACTGAAATCTTGGTCGGTTGCAGCAAATACAGTGCTGAAATTATGTAACCTTTGTAATGATGTATGTCTTTTTTGTCTCATTTTGGAAGAGGATTCCAGTGTACATTGTAGGAAACTTGCTTTGTATGTGGTGACAGTTTTAATAGTATTGAAAGTGTATAAATCAAATAAAATGATATACTACTGCATACTATGATTCATGATTAGTATGCAGTAGTATATCGTAGTATAATGTGACTAAATTGCCAAACTGTACTGGGTTCTTTCAACAGGCCTGCTGAGATTTACCATTTTAAAAGAAGCACCCAGAAATGGGCCCTTTAAAACACATTCATGTCACCCTCAAACACTTTAGCACATGGTCACACTCACACTGATGTCTGCATGTTTAAGCACTTCCTAAACTTGACTTGACCTGCGATGCAAACAGTTGGCATTTCATTCAGTCCTTTTTTGATGCATGTCTTATTCAGGGGATGCTGGGGGGGACTTCCATAAGACCTGCTCTGTGTGTGTGTTTGTGTGTTTTATGCACCCAGTCGTTTGTCACTAATTACAAACCACCATTGTTCTGTCTCCCACATTCTGTGAATGAGTGGGCGTTGAATAGGGCTTTGTGGGTAGGCACTGTAATTAATGGCCACCTCCTCTTTTTTCTTCCCCCTTCTATATCATGCTCTCTCGCTTCCTCTCTCTCTCACTCTCTTACTCTCTCGGTTTGTAGCTTATTATCTTTAGTCACATTCCATCAGTTCTCAGGAAGCACTGATGCTTGCAAGCACTTGTTAGTGGTGATTTCTATTCCTCTCTCTCTCTCTCTCTCTCTCTCTCTCTCTCTCTCTCTCTCTCTCTCTCTCTCTCTCTCTCTCTCTCTCTCTCTCTCTCTGTCTCTTCATGTATTTCCCTCTCTGTCTCACTACTCTCTCCCCCTCTTTCTGTCTCCCTCTGTCTGGATAATGCCAACATGTAGACTCAATGAAGCAGACAATGTTGAAATAAAATGTGCCTCACAGGAATGCCCCTTTGTGGTCTGTGCAGTCAGTCTGCCCAGTCTTTGGCCTGGCTCGAACACCTCAGATGACCCTTGTCTGAATCTGTCGTACAGTATATCGTCTTTGCCCATCTTTAAATCCCTACTGTCCCCATGTTTTGCAGCAGACATGAACAAGGGGTCCACCAATAGACGCTTGTTGTTGTTGCGGGTTTGGAATAAAGCAACATAGTAAAGTTATTTAATGTATAGACTGAAGCCCAGCTTTTACAATTAGATCTATACTGATTTAGGCTGCTGGCCTTGAACTGTAGCTTGGTTGTGTCAACCTGCTCATTCAGCTGACCCATCCTGTGCCTAAACAGCAGGCCACAGGAATCCAGTGCATGAACTCCTGCGTCCATGGACCCATCTCTGGCGCTAGAGCAGAACTGAAAAGTCCATTACTCAGAGAGGAGAAACACATTAAATGCACGTAATCCAATTAGTTCCTCACACCTCTCCCTTCTTCCCTTTCAAAGTGATACCTTAGCCCCGCTAAAGCGACAAGAAACTTCCTCCTGCCGCGAAAATGCGATTTGAGTCAGAGAATCGAATCATAAGTCCATTCGTCTCTTCTCAAATGTCTGCCAAACTTCGAATGAAGTTGAGCGTTATTGGATTATTGCCTGAGAGAATAATTTGTTTCCAAATCAAACAGATCGGCCAGGTTTATACCAGTGGTAGGTTACAGAGAAAAATACAGCGCCTCCAAACCGGAAACCAATGGACTGTTGATTTTGGACAGAGAACCAGGGAGCTTTTAACAATAATTTAAAGCGACGACTGCATAAATGGGCACCGCCACGCCAAATTCGTCAGTAATACCCGAAACGGTATTATACATACCCACAGAAATTCTGGCAAACGAGGCGAAGGCGTTTTTTTTGTAGCACTTCTCAGGAGTTGAACATGCCTGTCATTCCAAACACTGCTCCACTGGATCCTCCAGGGCCTGGCTTTCTCATGACTCAGCCTTTGCAAGTGGGGGGCAAGTTCAGACCTTGACATGGGCTTCCATAACTCATATTCGGAAAATTTTGCCTGTGTATATTTTTTCTACTTCGTATTAAATGCCCAAATCTGTCATTCAGTTCTTGTTTTTGTTTGACTGGCCTTATCGTCCAGAGTCTCTACTACATGTTTTGATTTGATGTTGCGATAACTCTGGCGCAAGCATCAATCAAAGAGCAACTTTCTCTAATTCAGTTAATAAAATAAAAACAGAGCTGAAGTAGCGTATAGTTATGTAGCTATGCACAAGTAAACTGTCGATCAAACAAGCATTTAAAAAGAAGTGTGAGATTAAGGGTGTAAAGAGATAATGCTGGTAACTATTATTGTGCTGCATTAAATAGGGTTTTATTTCACTCCAGATCTGGCCATGTGCCAACCTCAACCCCTCTTTCATAGCCTCTCGCACAAAAGAGTGAATGATCCAGTGTGCCAGGGAAGGTGTGTGTGTGTTCGTGCCTGTGGTAAGGATGGGTCTGTGGAGCCTGGTGAATGGTGTCTCTTTCAGTCTGTGTCTCAGACTTTACTTCCCCTCTGGCGCTCTCCCTTCCTTTCTCTCGGCGCAGACACACGAAGACCCGTCTGTACTGGCAGGAAAAAATTCTACTTCCGTGCCAGTTACTGGAGAGGGAGAAGAAAGGGAGGGGGGATAAATGGTAGAAAGGGGGGGAGCGAGAGAGAAAACAGGAACAGAAGTGTAGAGAAGGTATAGCCTCCAGGCATGGACTACCAGACTCAGTTTCTTCCTGCATTACATTTACATTTTAGTCATTTAGCAGACGCTCTTATCCAGAGCGACTTACAGTAAGTACAGGGACATTCCCCCGAGGCATGTAGGGTGAAGTGCCTTGCCCAAGGACACAACGTCATTTTTCCTGGCGGGGAATCGAACTGGCAACCTTCTGATTACTAGCCCAATTCCTTAACCGCTCAGCCACCTGACTCCCCTAGCCACCTGACTCCCCTACGTAGCTGTTTCCTGCCATGCCCTAAGAATTTCACTGCTCAGAATGACTTTGTTACACTGTGCACTTCATAAATCACTTTGAGTTTGAGCTGTAAAGACACTCTCTTTTTATATCACTCCTGATTACTCCTGTTCCAGTGTGAATCTACGCTAACATCGTAGCTTAGCAATGGGGAGGGATTGTTCAGCAGTGTGTGTGTGTGTGTGTGTGTGTGTGTGTGTGTGGGGGGGGGGGGTACTTAAGACTCTAACTATACTTGACATGGCTTTTGTAGAAGGGCTTCTCTGTCCAGAGAAACGAATGCTGTTGCCCCAAAAGCAGGTCTGACAGGAATTTGAATCAGAGTCAGCCTCACCTTACCTCAAATGAACTATGCCAACGCTGGCTACATGTCACACAGCATGTCCCTGGGATAGAATATATATAGAATTTTTATATATATATATATATATATTTTTTTAATCTTATCTGGTTGCATGTCAAAATATATGATATAATATATCATACATCATACGCTCACACATTTTGTTCACAGAAAAACTCATAACTGTTACTGTTTTTTTTGTTGTCTTTCAGGTCTGCTCTCTAGAGATGTCTTCTTAGTCAAGCTGCCGAGGAGTTGAAGAGGTGACATGCCTCTGTAACACATCGTCTGAAACAAATGGTGAGCTTATGATTTAGTACAGTTCCACAACACATGCTAAAGTGGTTCCGCTGACACTTTACTAGTTGTCATAAAAAATAATTTAAAAATATTAATACAAATTATATTATTAATATTCATATTGGGATTTCAATGCAAATGCACTGCTCTTTCTGACCAGAGTCAGGGAAACTATGATTGGCTATAGCTTTTGTAATGCAGATGCAATATCAGATTCCTTGTGAAGCTTATTAGGCTGTATAATGTTTGGAGATGGAGACAAAGTGAAGCAAAATATTTTTTGCTACCTGCATGGACATATGTCAATGCAGGTATCAAGTACATACTTGGAATTAATGGTAAGTGGCCATCTGTCTGGTTCCTAGATTGGTTGCCATGCCTCCAGGGATGGTATGTCGTCTTTTAGCCCCAGCAGTCCGATCGCTGCTACCTCCGCTGCTGCTGCTAGTCCTAGGCTGTCCCTTTCCCAGTGGCCTCTCTTTGGCCTCTGACCCCTCTCACTTCGACCCCTATCCATCCTTCTCCCGCAACGACACACTGTTTGAGCACTTGGCGCTCCACCCGGACCCTTCCGTGGGCCGAGTCTATATCGGGGCGAGGGACCGCCTCTTCCAGCTGGACCGCTTCCTGGCGCCTGAGCTACAAGACAACACGGGGCCCGTAACGGACAGTCGAGAGTGCCTGCCCCCCGTCACCGTGGGCAACTGTCCCCAGGCACGACGCACCAGCAACCATAACAAGCTCCTGTTGGTGGACCCCTTCTCCATGGAGTTGATCACGTGTGGGAGCGTCAACCAAGGAATTTGCCAGAAGCGTAGTCTAGCCTCTGTGGATGAGGTGCTCTTCTCGGCTGAGAGGCCGGTGGATACCCAGTACGTGGCGGCCAACCACCCCAATGTGAGCACTGTGGGACTCATAGTCCGCTCACGCCCCGACCGCCAACCTGTCCTGTTCGTGGGGCGGGGCTACACCACCAGCCACCCTCCTATCTCCACACGGAACCTCGCCCAGGAACCCGTGTTCTCCTACGAGGAGACGGCCAAGCTGGCCGTGGCGGGACGCCTGTCGGAGTACGACCACCATTTCGTGGCCTCTTTCGCCCACCGCCAGCACGTTTACTTCCTCTTCTACCGCCGCGACCTCAAGTCGCAGTCGCGCGAGTACCGCACCTACGTGTCCCGCGTGTGTCTGGACGACCAGGCGTACTACTCCTACGTAGAAGTCCCCCTGGCGTGCCGCTCGGCCGGCGGGAAAAGCTATAACCTCCTCCAGGCCGTGCGCCTCGGTTTACCCAAGAACGACGTGGTGTCCAGAGGTCCCGAGGTCCTCCTGGGCGTGTTCTCCACCCGCATGGCTTCGTCAACACGGCCCAGCGAGGACTCGGCCCTTTGCATGTTCTACCTGGACGAGTTGGACCAGCGCATCAACTCCACCAGGGACCTTTGCTACACCCAGGTGGGCAGGACGGAAGAGGGGAATGAGGCCGCCTACATAGAGTACGACGTCAAGTCCAACTGTGCCAACCTGCCTTCGGTGAGTAGATCATCTAGGAGAGTGTGTTATTTTTGCATTGCATTGTATAATTGGTGTGTTTTCTTTAAACATTACTTAAAATTACTGACTTACCCTGAAGCTAACTTTTGTAATTGTTAGTAACAACATCTGGGAACCAGTTGAATCTGCAAGCTCATGCTTTATTTGCTCTGGCAGATTGGTTTTGCCTCCCTTCCATTCAAACAGATTTGATACGATGTCTCCAAGAGCACAGTTGAGGCATTTTCATTGGCAAACAGGATTTTGGTTTGTTCTGATTGGTTGTATCTATGCAATTCAATCAAATTGTGTCCAGAGGCATTTTGGTCTGCGCCTGTTGATAATCAGATGAGTCAGATGTCTGAGCGGTTAGGGAATCGGGCTAGTAATCTTAAGGTTGCCAGTTCGATTCCCGGCCTGATGTTGTGTCCTTGGACAAGGCATGTCACCCTACTTGTCTCGGGGGGAATGTCCCTGTACTTACTGTAAGTCGCTCTGGATAAGAGCGTCTGCTAAATGACTAAATGTAAATCCCCCTTGGAAATTGAACTGAGAGGTTCCAGACTAATATGAATTATTCTGGTGATGCCAGGCTATTATGAAATTGTACTTTCAGTACATTGTATTTATTTTCATTTAGCCTACTCTTCCAAAGCAATGTCCATTTGCTGACCTTTCTTATCACAGTTCTTCAAAGGACATACGTATAATTGCAGTCTATAAGAAGATTTTATGGTATTTACCATGTTGCCGTTGTTTTCTTACTATGTCAGTAGGTCTTTAGCTGGTTTGATGCTTAGTGTTTCACTAAAATGCTGTGTCTGCAAAGTACGTGTCAAGGATGTGTCCGAGCTTTTCAGGGTCAGCCCAGTCACAGCAAAGTGACCTCTGTCTGAAAATGAAATGTTATTTAATCTTTTAGAACAGACAAATGTAATCCTCTTTTGTGAGGGGGATTGAACAAGATCCATTATGCCACTGTATCTTCGGAAATTCCAATTTGTAGTTTGCTTTCTTGTGCGTGTCTACATAGGTACGTGTCTATTTGATGTGAGCAGCACAGCTTTGTGTATATCTATTTTTTGTATTTATTTTGACATGCATTGTCATGTGTGTGGGCAGCTGGGTTAGGCAGTGGGCGCACAGATTCACAGTGGATTTGAATGATGCATCGTAGAGGACTCTGAACAAGCGACGACCCCTGAACTTGGCCTGCTGTTTTCCCCTCAGACTGGTGGTGGTGGGGTGTGTGTGTGTAATTTAATAGAATTGTGGAGGGGGGGGGGGCAATCGATGGGCAGCATTAGCCCCCACTTAGCGAGAGGGCGATGTATAACAAGGAGTGACAAGGACGGATGAAGTCACCATGAAGACAAGGAGATCCAGACAGACTGGTGGAAGAGTGGGCGGGGGGGGGGGGTCTTACGGAGGGATAGAGAGATGGGAAGAGGAGGACAAGTTGAAGCGGGACCAATAAGGTTACGTAGAGAGGACCGTAGAGAGGGAGAGTTGAAGAGCAAGACCTACAGCAAGAGATGGGAAGAAAATATAGAAAGATGGGTAACAGTGAAGACAGACAGAAGATAAAAGCGAGAGAAGAGAATACATTAAGGGATAAAAGAGAGCTCAAAGGTAGAGTATTTGACTGCAGGTCAAGAGGTTGCAGGTTCAAATTCTCCCTGTAAGTCCCTTTGGAGAAAAGCGTCTGCTAAATGAATACATTGTATTATTAGGAAATAAAGAGGACCTAAATCTGTGGAGTCTCTCCGGTCTTCTCTTAGTCTACATATTCCATCTGGCCCAGATGACCACTGTTTTTCACACAACTGCATCCAACAAGGAAACTAGCCCTCTGCTGATCTCCAGTCAGCCCTTAAGATTTTCTTGTTAACGTCAAGACACAAATCTAACTGGAAAGACATCCAGTTTAGCAACATGGTTTCATTAACTGTCTGGCCCTGCCTTAACACTTTCAACAGCATATCTTTCTATGAAAAGGTTATATTATACTGGGCTTGTTGCCATTTGTGTCTTGCCAAAGAAAATATCTAGTGTAATTATTGATTCCGGTCTGTCAATAGAGATACATGATCCTGTAGCCTTGCAGGTCACGCTGCTAGACCAGATGTCATGTATGGGCTATTTGTGTTGGCCATAATGCAGCCTGAACCTATTATTAGTTGGAATCGAGTCCGTTCCACGTAGTTCACTGTAATAATCTATGGGTTGCAATGTTGGTTGCCTTGAATTAAACCTCATCAATACTTATTCATATGTTAGTACTTTGTCGTTTTTAAATGGTCACTGCAGTACTTACAATATTTGACAAAGTCTAACTTTCTAACAATCTTGCTTAAAATGGAAAAAGATAGCAGGATATTCAAATGAGGGAGTTCTGTAGTAATTACACTGAAGTCTCTTTTTTGTAGACGTGGCCATGAGAGTTATTTTAATAATAAACGAGCACTACATAACAGCAATCAAAACAAGTAGCTATCAGAAGTTTTGGATCATCTGTTTATTGCCTGTTCTTTCTAATGTTACTTAATGTTGTACTGGTGTACAAAAACACCAGTACCCTTGTTAAATTATGGTTGTGAAAGCAAGTGCTCGGTAAGCTTTAAAGGGAGCTGGGGAACAGGTTGCCAGATTCTTGCAAAAGTTTCCCCTCTCACCTCCAGCTGTTGAACTATAAATCTCTGTTAAGATCTTGTATAACACACAGCGTCAACTTTTTTCCACCTGTCTTGTCATGACTCAATAATAGGGATTTCCGGCAGCAGTTTTTGAAAACTATTTCACCTATGTGTTCTGCTTTATGGGGTTTCAAACCAACAACTCTTAAAGGCTGTCATATAAGTATTATGGGGTAAACTAGCGTATAAGTTTCATGGTTATCTATAAAGGAGCAATACAGGCGTAGGGGGTTTAATGTAGTCCAAACAACCCAAACTATTCCCCTTTGTTTAAAGGAAGAGGGGTTAACTGAACAGTGTATTAACATACATGCTGGTTATACATATATAACCATATATGCTGGGATTAGTTATTTGAGTCTATGGGTTAAATCATAGCAAGGGGCAAAGTAAGTTAACTGACATAGATATTAATTAACATTACAAATGCATTACATGAATTACAAGGCAAACAATGCTTCACAATTCCCATTATACTCAACTATCTGTAGAACAACCAATCAGACCACATCTTGACCCTTACTTATCAACATATGACTAGCAATGCGACAATAAATTACACAATGAGGTGTGAGACCCATCAAGTAGAGACTGTTTAGCAACTCCAGATTTGAACACATGAGAGGTGGGGGGCAGGGTGACACCCAGCCGTACACAGGTATTTGTACAATCTGGCTGCAGAAAAGGTTGTGTTACAGGTGTTTAAATGCTTTATGACGACTGAATTATTAAAAAAATTGTTGAACGTGTGCATCATTGACTGATACACATTTCTCATACTTTCTGTGAAATAGAACACTTTGGATGCCTACCCCTGTGGTTCTGACCACACTCCCAGTCCAATGGCCAGCCGGATGCCTGTGGAGGCAGAGTCCATATTAGACAGCCCATCTGCCCGTCTCACCGCCGTCGAGGTCAGCGTGAGGGCAAGACATACCATCGCCTTTCTGGGGGACTCCAAGGGAAACCTGCACAAGGTAAGAACTATCTCAACACTAGGAAATCACAGACAGGTTCTTACATGCAACCTGCATTTCAAATGGACAATCCTATGCGACTTTTGCCAGGTTATTCCAGAGCAAAAGTTTCTCTTTCTCTACATTTTGAATGCACGAAAAAGCGTTCAACATCTTGGGTAAATGGGCTAAAAGTGAGAGGGTTGGAAACAGCCAGAGCAGACATTCTTTCTAAATGCACCTTAAGACCCCCCTCTCAGTTCTCAGTTCCCTTGCCAAGAAGCGGACGTCCGAAATAGCATCCTAGCAAGGCAACACTGGCCAAACTCAGCGCTCCAGAAATAAGAGCCAGAACAAGGCTAGGCCATGTGTCTCCAGTGACTCTGTGTATTTGCTTTCCCCTAGTTGGGCCAGAAAATACTGCTGACATTATGCATGGGCTCTCTCTTTCTTCCTTGTGTTCTTTTTCTGACTTTATTTATTTATTTTCCCCTATATCGTGATGAGTCGGCAGAGTGGTTAAAAAAGTGTGTGTGGGGGGGGGGGGGGGGGGGGGAGGGGGCCGAAAAACCAATGAACAGTGAGGGGAAGAATATCCCATAGCCAGGGCCCTGCTATCAGAGAAGTGGTACGGTCTGGCTCCATTGTTGGGCTTATAAAACCATGCAGGGTTCTGAACATTGTCTTCCACGATGTAAAGCAAGTTCATCACTCATCGACTAGAGTTCTGTTGATGTGCATCAGCTGGTTGGCCGCCCCCACAACAACACAGGGTTGCCAGGTTGGAAGTGTCCCGCGTAGCCACATGAGACTAGCAGAAAGAGATGGACCGTCAGTCTGTATGATTTCTGAGGTGCGGTGAACATGGGGAGAGGTCATCGCGGGGTCACGTGGAACCGCTCCTCTCAGGGTGCATACAAGGGCCAATGCCAGAGTCAGCGAGGGGGGAAACATTTTATGACGAGTGAGATAAAGATGAGGGAATGGAAAGAGTTGAGAGAGGGGTGAAAAGGAAGGCGTAAATACAAACACACCATGGGGTTAACTGAATGTCACATTTATTACACTTATACTAACCATTTATTTAACATAAGATGGTCAAGAAACATTTGATGACAAGGAATAAAGAATACGTTCGACCAAGCATAGCAACATAAAGACATATAACATGGCCATCCCCAAGTAGTAAGTCACACCAGTAGCGAATACTCTCACAAACGACACTGAGCAGTACTGGTAAGCACTAACAGTTAGCGCTTTGTGTCATTTTTCTCAACGGCTTCTTGCGCCTGTAGCCAAAGCAGACGCAGCACAACGACACCCATTAACTGTATTTTTATTCACTGTCTGACCACTTCCCACAGAACTATGTACAGGCAGTCAGCATGGAGCTAAGAACAGAAAGTTCCATTCAAGCCTATGAGAACAAACCATGAGTCATAGAATTAGCAGCTCATCCACTGTGTCAATGTCACAACCCTGCTTTTGAACAATGGCCCTTGTCACTATTGTCACTATTGTCACTTTCCTTGAATTGCAGCCCCCCACCAAAAGACTAGAGGTGGCTTTAGCTGCACCGCTAAATGTGAACACGCCTTGCGACTGATTGACAGCTATCTAGCCACATCGGAATAATAGACATGTTGTTGGACAAAACCACAATTAGTGGTTGTATTACTGGAACAATGCGAGGAGGTTAACTTGCTGCTTGGGTCACCTTACTGGGAAAAGCTGAATAATCCAAAATAATATATGTAAATGTTCTATTAAATATTTTGATTGGAACATAACAGCACTTGGCTTTGGTCACGAGCATAGTATGTTTTTACAATGCTCACCCTATAGACTAATTCATTTCCCATTACCCACGGCAAGGGAGAAATCCAACCTAGCATAATCTGTTACATGTACTCATTAGGAATAGCAAGCATGCTAAATTCGATTCTGTTGGTATTCAAGACATTTGAGCCACAGTGATTTCTGGCGCTACCCTGATCAATTTATATGAGTGTATAAGAATGCACTGTTTCCCAGTTTGGATTCCTGTCTAAATGTTTGTCTTGAGGACGTCAGATGGGTGCGTGTCAGAAGAGTTGGTTACTGTGTGGCAGAAGTATGCAGTAGACATCTCTCTTTACCATCTTCATCTCTTTCTTTCCCACCCATCCTCAAATTCCCTGTGTGTGTGTACACATGTGTATTGTTTGTGTATTTGCACAGCCTGGACTCAACCCAACAATTTGTCTGTTGCCTGACAGTGTTTCTATTTCCCCAACAAATGAGCAGTGGTTTTATTTTGCATTAATTGGAAAAAAAGTGGGACCTGAGGTCTTCCCTGCCTGAGCATTCTCCCCTTTGAAGAGAGGGGGAATCTCATTAAACGCTTGTTTCATCTTTTGTTTGGTTGGGTTGACAGATTTGGCAAAGCAAAGGAACAGCAGTGTGGGCTAGTATTGCCCGTCATTGACGTCTGGACAGTCAGGGCCTTTGATGAGCCCTGGGATCAAAGAGTGGCGCTGCACAGCTGACCCCCCCCCCCCCCCCCCCCCTCCAATAGGATCGGATTATCTCATCATGTTAAATTCTTGGACCATATCTGGCACTTGCTCTAGTCTCATCTGTCTGGCCTTTTTTGGGGCCTACACACATACTGTAGCAAACAAACAACACAGGCATTGCCACACTGACATAGATACACACTTTTGTGAATTCAAATGTAAGATTCACGCACAAGTGCTCAGACACACACGGTTTTGCTAAACGCAAACTGACTCTCTCACTTACACACACACACACTCTCTGTCTCATACACACACATACCTAGCCAGTAATATATGTTCCCAGTAGGATGATATCTCTGTGCGTAACTGTTCATGTAAGGGGGAGGGGGATGTCCAGTAATGGCATTAGTTGGAGTTAATGGGATGTCAACGGACCGCTAGTTCAAGCTCTGAACCACATTGCAGCGACTTTGCCCCTGCTGGAACAGCAGAGAGGTCTCATACCTGAGCCACGCTCAGTTCTCGGCTGTGCAGTCTCATTTGGAGTAAAGTAAAAAGGAGATCGTTGTTTGATACATGTCATATTTGTATGACATATCTAAGATGTGTATGTCACTATTTTAAACACTAAATGTTTCTCTGTGATTAGTGTGTCTTACATGTCATCACGACACGACGGTGTCTCTTTTCTGAGCTTTGCGTTATTGATGCCTGTTGTGTAGATGCATCATTATCATAATACTAACGATTTACTGGGGATTACTTCAAAATCCTGAATGGTGGTGTGTGTTCTCATGACTACATGTGTGATTCGGTGTCCTCAGGTGTTCCTGGGTCCCGAGGGTGAGGTAGAGGTGTATGACGTTGTTTCCATCCAGCCCAACGCTCCCATCAGCTCGGACTTGCTGCTGGACCAGGCCGAGGAGAACCTCTTTATCATGACGTCCACCATGGTACACACCAGCTCACACCATATTCGCTGTATTTTTTCACATGGGCAGTGTAGTTCCAGTTTAATGGACCAGTCCTGTATTCCTAGGTTTTATATGTGCTTTCTCATTAACATAATGTTATCTGTTTTTCTATATATATTTTTTTCTTCTTCTTCTTCTTATCACAGTTGCAAAAGAGGCCCGTGGCAGAGTGTCGGCAACATCTAGACTGCCAGTCGTGTCTCTCTGCTCATGATCCCTACTGTGGCTGGTGTGTCCTGGAGGGAAGGTGAGCTAATGGCTAGCTGCTCAGAAACTTACATGCTAATTTGCTGTGTCCTGCCAGCAGAACCTAAGAAATTGACACATTTCTTATGTCCAGTGCTCATGGAGCCCTAAATGTTCTAAAGTGGCCTTATGAGTCTGTTGTTTTAGTGCTGCCTAGTAGCTAACTACATTCAGCACTTTATTGAGCTTAAAAATTAGAGTAGTTTTATGTCCCCTCTCTCGACTCATTCCAGTTTCATTTTTTCTCCCTTCTCCTGCCGTGTCCCAATCACCTTTTCTATCCTTTAACTCTTTCCACTCTCCTCTTTCTCTAATCTCCCTCCTCCCCGATTCCCACATCAACCACCACATTGATACCAGTGATAAAATAACCCATAAGGCGTTGATAAAGTAACATATTTAGAATTGTCTATCCGTAAACACCCAGTATAATTGTATTAGTGCTGCAAGTGTGACCCTCTCTCTATGTGTTCCACTCTCTCTGTGTTATGGCAGGTGTGTCCAGCAGGGGGAGTGTGGACGTGGGGCCCAGACTGGCCAGTGGCTGTGGAGTTTCGACATGGAGCAGCAATGCCTCATCATCCAGTCTCTCAACCCCGCCAACATCAGCCGGGAGGAGAAGAGAAGCGTAAGTACAAGTGTGTGTGTGTGGGTGCGTGCCTCGGGCTGGTATGTGTGTGTTTTTGTGTTCAGATTTGCAGAGGCACAGCATGTACATTTTGCATGAATGTTTCCTGCGTGTTTTGTGTTAATGGCCCTCATGTTTTGAACATGCATATCTCCCACAACCTCTGCATTCCTCTACAAGGGAGCGGTGGGAAGGGAAGGCAAGGAGATCATTTCTGATATCAGAGTCATGTGTGCCCCTGTCTGAACGAAACTAACAATATCAATCAGTTATTTAGTAGGGACTAGTTTTAGAGAGGTAGCGGATACAAGCCATTTACCTTTGGGCCCTAGAAAAAAAAAAAAAAGTATCCGTAAAAGTATACAAATGAGTTGTCCTCAGAACTTTGACACAGAAAAGCCTTTATGTATTATAGCTTTGACTCTTTAATTTTGATATTAAATCTGTTTAAGTTTGACTATCTTTAATATTTACAGTTGGCCGCATAAAAAACTGAACGGAAAAACATTCCATCATTGTGTATTTTATCTGGAAAGAGTGCAAAATAGTTTTAGCTTTGTTTCTGCGTTTTTTTGGTTTGGTTTTTTTACCAAAAAACTATTTTTACGTTTTGTTTTAGTTTCCAATAATAACCTTGGAGAGCACCCCTCAGCTTGAATCTGGATGATTCTGAATCTGTGCACTTATCCTCTTAAAACCAGTTAGATCTAGATTGAAGAAGACTTAGAGGTGCTCTATTCCGTTCTTGCACAACATCCTTGGTCTTGATTTCATTTGTTTGTTTATATAACATGCTTTCTACGCTGTTCTCCTTCGTTTTATCTGAGTTTCTCATCCCTTTTTCAACTCTTGACTCATGGCCCTCTCCTTCCAATCCCCCCACCTCTTTCCATCCCCCTCTCCCCTTCCTACCCTCTCCCCCTCTCCTCCTCTCCCAGATCTCTCTGTCTGTCCCGGGGCTGCCTGTGCTGGAGGAGGGAGAGTCCTACTCCTGCTACTTCCACAGCAGCTCCAGCCCCGCCACCATCACAGGCTCCGGTGTTGTCTGCCTCTCCCCCGATCCCCACAGGGCCCCAGCTGTATCACCGGGGCAAGGTGAGAGCCAAGAGACGGGGCCTTCTTTTATTTTGTGTATGTGTATATGAGTGGGTGAGAGAGTCTGGTGGGGGAGGGGAAGAATGAGTAGGAGAGAGAAAAGGGGGAACAATTCAAAGATGGTGGATGCCATTTAGGAAGAGTGTGTTTGGTTGAAGAAGAATTAAGTGTGTGTGTATGTGCGTTTGTGGGCAACAAACAGGCCAGTCTGACACTTGTTTGCGTGCTTTCTGGTCAAGCAGATGCGTGTTCAAGACCAATCCTTTTCAATCCTGTTTTGAAACCGTTTTGCACAGCTGGGAGTAATCTCTATTGAGCGGCAGCCAACTGGTCATTCCATTTACACAATTCATTGATCATCTTTTGTGTTTTGTTGTGTCATTTCTTTTTTACTCTTATTATGTCCAATGATTGCATTGCGTGCATGGACCGTAAGGTTTTGTTCATTTTTATTTTATTTTTTTGGGGGGGTCTCTTGTGATTTCTAATGGGTATTATAGTCATAAAACACATCTGAAGACACAAGCATTATACACTTGGGTTTGTTTATACCCCCCCCCCACCTCCCGAACACACACTCTTGTATGCACACACACTTTTCTCTCCTGCCTTCTTACACACCTATCCTCCTTAAGCACCCCCATCCCCTTGTTTCCAATGAAAGCATTCCTGGAGAGAGCGAGGTAGAGGGTAAAAGAGAGAGGAAGGTTTTGGTTCTCAGGCACAGGGTAAGTCCCCCCCCCCTCAGGGAAAGGCTTTAATGAAGAATAGACACACACAGAGTCTAGCAGGAGATCCCATAGGCATTAGAGAGAGAGCCCCTCCAGGCTTACCTTGAACAAAACAGGACTGCTCAGACCGTATATGGTGCTGAGTGGGGAGGTGAAGTGTGTGTTGTATAACTTCTAGAACCGCTGTTTTGAACTTAAAGTGAATTACGGTTTTCATTCCCAGGATTTAGCCTTGGCTCGGAGATGTTTGGCCCGGCAGAGATTGGGATAACAATTTTAAAGATTAGGATTAGATGTGATAATCTGGTGTCTGGGAAATGAACCATAATTAAATTTTCTGCAACAAATTTAACCTCAGGACTGAGCAAAGATCCTTGTGGAACACCCTAGCGGGTCTTAAAAAACAACTTTAAAAAAAAACTAGCTTCAGCTCTTAGTCAGTAGTCCAGTGTAACTGCTTTCTCCAATGTGGAAGAATGGCAGGGAGGTTCTTAAATGCTCTTTTCATGTTATTATTTAATTGTCCATGATGTAATAGTAAGTCAGATGATCATAAACATTCATGTTCCCATGAATTATCAGTTCCATCGTGATTAATGTGAGAGAGAGGGAGAGTGAACAAAATGTAAATAAGAGTGCGGGTGGGGGTGTGTATGTGTGAGCTCTTATAACTGTGTGTGTGTGTCGGCTGGGCACATGGTAGGGTCAGGGCAGAACTCGAGAACTGTTTATGTCTGGCTCGTTCAGAGGGTGCTGCAAATGGATTTTATTATGGCTTGGACGGGCGGCCATCCCAAGTACTCTCTTTCTCTCGCATTCTCTCTCTCTGTGCTGTGTTTTGAAGAACACGTTGGTGTTCTTCTGCACGAAGACCAACTCAGCCAAGACACACTGTTTTCCTAACACCCCCCCCCCCCCGTACCCTATCCCCAATACTAAGAAGAGGGTTAATCAAACAAAATGTTTTCAGAGGTGGTGTAAGTCATGAAACGTGATGTTAGTGAGGGGGCTTTATTGTTGTAATTCTTTTTTTTCCTGTCAGATTTTGTCACAGTCACCTTGTCACTGCGCTTCAACGACGTGGTCGTCACGGCCAACGAGTTCACTTTCTACGACTGCACCTCTGTCAAGCAGCTGTCTGGGAGCATGCCGTGAGTTAAACACACACACACCAATTTTAACTTTTTTTTTTTTTTTGTCTCTTCCTCTCAGTAACTTTTCCTTCTCGCTCACGCAACAACAAAAATTCCCTGTCGGCCTTTTCTTCTCTCCAATTTCCGGCTTCTTTCACTTTTGCTTCTATCTCTCTCACTATTTAAACTCTGCATCCTTACACTTCATTCAGCCACTACATATCTGTGATTCTCTCCAGGGGAAGGCTAAACTGAAGCCTTTGCATTGACTAACAGTGAAGTGGTGGCTGTATTAGCTGCAGGCACCTGACTGACTCATCACATGCCTACCTCTGTTCATACTAGCTTGGTTACATTAAATACACCAGAAGAAGAGACATATTTCAGGAAGAGCGGAAAGCCCAAAGCCAGCCAGAAACTTTATATTCTTGGATATTTTCGGAACGGTCTTTAGAGCATGCGCTTTGTGTGTTTTTACGTTGTCCAAGAAAAGCTCTTCACCAGGTCACTTATATTTATTGGCCACGAACATTTGCTGCGTCTTGCCCCCAGCTGATTGGCAGTGTTGCCACATATGTTCAATCAATGACTTTTTAATCTTGTCTCCAGCTCTCTCTCTCTCTTGTATTTTCTCTACCCTTGCTCTTTCTGTGTATCTCTCTATCCAATTCTCTGCCTTGCTTTCTCTCTCTCTCCTCTCCCCGTTACATGTTCCAGAATGCTCAAAAAAAGAACTGACGCTAAATGAAATTAGACAAGGGACCTTTCTTACCACGATGTGCAGATTGGATGCAATTTGATTATTCTGTGGCTTGCTTTCCCTTTCTCCCCCTCCTCCCCTCTCTCCCTACATTTGATTTCTTTTCATTCAAAATTATCTTCCACTCTTTGCTTCACAGGTTCCAAACTCTTATAGCTCACACAATGTATTTCTCTCTCTGCCCTCTCTTCCTGCAATCAACTTTTCTGTAAACACCTGTGCTCGTCCACCCTCTAGTTGCCGTGGCTGTGTGTTAAGTCGCTGGGGCTGTAATTGGTGTGTTCATCAACACACCTGCACCCACAAGCCCACCTGCGAGGAGGGAGTCATCATTTACAATGAACACGTAAGTCAAAACACCCCTGCGAGTGATCGCGACAGCCACTGCAGCCCCTGTATAAAACTACAGCACCCGTGGTTGAGCCAGTCCCAGTGTGTTTTGTAGGATTTCCCTGGAACCCTCAATACCAGCGATCCTGTGTCTTTATATTTGTTATGGCCACATGCATTACTTTGGGAGACAAGTGTCAGTCCAGTATACACATTTGATTTTAGTAGTAATGCTGAAGGAGTTGCTTTCTATGAAGTGACTATGTAGGGCAATTATGGCCTAGAAAGGGAAGGCTACTTTGATTGACAATTTTTTTTCAGTGAGAGCCCATTTCTGTTGGTGAAGTCAACAATACTAATGTTTTCACTGCATATCATTCTACAAATTCAGATCAAAGATTTGACTAACAATCATGTTCATTTTCTTTGCGTTGAGTGGTTTGTCGTCGATGGTAACACGATACTGACTCCATCAGGATACGTGTTTCACATCATTTATTTTGTATACATTTCTTTCTGACATGTTGGGTTGTGTTAAAGTTTGTTCTATGGTTTGGTTTTGTTTCACTCACCCTCATGTCTTCCTCCCCTCTGCCCCCTCTCCCACCAGTTTAAACTCCCCACCTCGGCCCCTCCCACTGTCAAAACTGTTACCATAGCAACAACTGTCCCTACCACAACTGTAGCACCAACATCAACAACCCCCCCAACAATACCCCCAACCATTACAACCACAGCCACCATAGCTACAACAACCATAGCTAGTACAACTACAACAGAAGCCACTATGACTGTAGCTACAACTCAAGAGCCTTCAACAACACCACTGTCTACTACATTACCCACAACCACCATCACAGAGCCTGCAACTTCGCCCTCGACCACAACCATAGTGACCAAGGCTCCCACTACTCTGCCCCCTCCAACCGAAGCTACGACGTCATTAGTTGAGATCGCCACAACTGAGAAGAACAAGGAGGAGACGACATCCACAGTGATATTCCTTGCGTATGAGCAAACCGAAATGGAAACCGAAGGCCTCATGGTAACACCAGGCAATGTGGATGTTGCCACGGAGGCGGACTTGACCAATGTCACGTTAGCAGCCGATGATGAAGATTTGTACGAACTGACTCCACTGGCAGGTCCTCCAGAGTTACCTCCGTTGGAGGTGGTCACCGATTCCCCCCCTAGCAGTGTACCAGAAATGGACCAAGCACAGAGCCTTGGGGAACTCCCCAGCGAGACCACCCAGGCCTCGTCATCCGGCTACTCCCTTCCGTCCCCCTTCCCGCTGGGTGAGCCATCTGACTCGGAGCCTACCTTCCACCTGGACTTTACTCAACCTCCACAAGACCCCCAGCCACCCACCCAGGACACAAGCAGGGGCTCTGACCCAGAAGTCCTATTTTGGCCCGGGGAGGATGCAGATGAGGACTCTGAAGTCACCGTAGCGGAAAACGACACAGCCTCCTTTTCTGCTGCCACCGTGTTGTCGGGCGACGGGGAGGTCGACCACACCTCCCAGGCGTTTCCGCGTCTCATGGACGCTGATTCTGAGCTAGACTACCAGTACGACATGGCCGACACATTTCTTCCGGTGAGTTCCAGGCTGCTAAAGGGGCTTTGGCGGCCTTTCTCGCGCTCCCTGCTCTTGACTGGACGACTCTTCTCTAGAATCCCACAGCACTGACACCACTATCCCTGATCTTTTCCCTTATCCTCCTGCTGTTGCCAACTTTGTTCATGTTGTTGTTGTTTGATTTTCTAGAAATCTACCCAAAAAAGCGACTACCTCCTGCCAAACTGGAGCAGTTGTTTTTTTGTGAATGTTTACAACCATTTTAATTTGTTCATTTTAACAGGATAGTACAGCATATCATATTAACAGTATGATAAAAAACACAAAGCACCAACTTCAACCCAGTGCAGATCATTATGTTAACAAAAATAAAATGGATAATAATGTTAGCAAGGATATGTGGCAGGAGTGCAATTCAGATACATGTGTATGATTGTGGAGTGTGTGTGAACGTGAATGTGGGAGTGAGTGTGCCGAAGACTTGCGTGCATAAGTAACGTGCGTGCGTGCGTGTGTGTGTGTGTGTGTAGGGAGACGAGGGCTCCTATGTGAGCTGGGGCTCGTCAGCTTGTCCATGTGTAGAGAAGGTCCAGGGCTCTGCTCTTCTGCCTGTCAAAGTAGAGAAGAAGATAACCCTGCTGGCTCGCAACCTCCATCTGTACCAGGTACCCAACGCAAACGCGCACGGCACGCATTACACACACTTGCACAGACACACTTACACAGCTGAAATTAAGTTTGCTTACAGTTACACATACATCCACACAAACACACAAACAAACACACACACAGACACACAAACAATTTATCGAGACAACCGGAACACAATTTAAACCCCACACACAGGTGCATGCAGTCACCCGGAGACGCTATCCCTCCCCTTTTATTCATAGTCAAGTTCTGAATTGATGAATTGGTGTGTGTGTGTGTGCAGGACAGAGACTTGGACTACGAGTGTGTGTTGGTCATTGAAGGGCGCACTGTGGTGGTAGACGCTTATGTGGAGATGGATGACCTGAGTCCGTCCCTGTTTGACATCACTTGTCAGTTGCACCAGGTCAGTCCCACTGCCCTCTGGCTCTTATCCTCCCATATATGAAGCATTTCTTAACTGAAACACACATTCAAGTTTTTTCCTAGCTTTGCAGTGGAATCGTTTTGTACATAATGGTTCACTTAAAATCAACGTGGAGCTGGCATTGAAGAATATTTGCAGATTCCTAACAAATGTTTCAAGTTTGTTACCGATGAAGCTGAAATGTTTCCACTCTGCTATGAATCTCGTTTGTGCGTTGACCGTAGCTCTGTCCCCCTCCTACAGTACTCATACTCAGCTGTTAGCTCTGTCCCCCTCCTACAGTACTCATACTCAGCTGTTAGCTCTGTCCCCCTCCTACAGTACTCATACTCAGCTGTTAGCTCTGTCCCCCTCCTACAGTACTCATACTCAGCTGTTAGCTCTGTCCCCCTCCTACAGTACTCATACTCAGCTGTTAGCTCTGTCCCCCTCCTACAGTACTCATACTCAGCTGTTAGCTCTGTCCCCCTCCTACAGTACTCATACTCAGCTGTTAGCTCTGTCCCCCTCCTACAGTACTCATACTCAGCTGTTAGCTCTGTCCCCCTCCTACAGTACTCATACTCAGCTGTTAGCTCTGTCCCCCTCCTACAGTACTCATACTCAGCTGTTAGCTCTGTCCCCCTCCTACAGTACTCATACTCAGCTGTTAGCTCTGTCCCCCTCCTACAGTACTCATACTCAGCTGTGGTGGACGAGTACAACGCCATGGTGTATGTGAAGAGGAGGGACACCTTCCACGTGGACAGCGCCCCCGACCTCTACGGTACATTCTAGAACTGGACCGCAAAACATGGTGTACCTGTTTACCGAATGAACTGAACCCATCCACTAATCCACTAAACACAGTAGAAAGGTCAAAGTACATCGTTGGCTAGAGTTACCAATTTGTGTAGACGGATCCGATATTGACAGATTATCCTGTCAAGAGGGGTGGAGGGAATTTTGGTAAACTGGTAAGCAGTAATGGTGGCTGGTAGCTTTGTGTTGCACAAAAAGGCCAAACAAAGGAAGTATGACAATCACCTCCGTGCTTACCCCACCTCCTCGTGCCTGTCATTATACACACCTGAAGTCACTGTTGTAATTGCTTTCATAGTAGCAGACACACATAGACCCACACCCCTAACTACTCTCGTTCTCGCGTCCTCTCTTTCTCACTCCCACAAACACCAACTATTCTCTCTCTTTCTCTCTCCCTTTCTCTCTCTCTCTCGTCCCTCTCTCTCTGTTTTTCTGTTTGTACCGCAGTCACCTTGTACAACTGCTCGGTGGGGAGGTCTGACTGCAGCCGCTGCCACACTGCCGATGCCGTGTATGGATGTGTGTGGTGCGGGGGGGCTCAGGCTAGCTGCCTGTACGGAGACTCCTGCAGCGAGCCCATAGAGCAGACCTGCCCCGCCCCCGTCATCCACTCTGTGAGTATATCATTATCATCTTTCTTTAAATCCAATTATCTTCATCATATTTGGATGACCTGAAGTTTTTCTCTCAAAATAATGTGTAACCAGTTGTTGCTCTGGTGTAGATCGAGCCCCTGTCAGGCCTGGTGGAGGGGGGAACAGTGGTTACCATCTCCGGGTCTAACCTGGGGCAGAAGGCCGACGACATCCTGGAATCAGTTACTGTGGCTGGAGTGGCCTGCACAGTCATCCCCCAGCTCTACGAGATCTCCTCCAGGTACTGTCCAGAAGAGGGGTGGATGGGTGGGGGGGATACGTGGGGGGGATGGGGGAGGTGTGTGTGTGTGTGGGGGGTGCGCGTAACGTGTTTGGATTTGTCCGGTGTTCATATGTGTGTGTGCTCCTACGTATACTTGTGTATGTCAATCTGACATACACAAGTATATCACACATTGAGTGTTTGCCGACTATAAACCAGTACAGAATCAACAAGTTTTGTGACAAATGACACAAACAGCACTTGTAGCGGCAGACAGCAAGCCACACACTCGTGTGTGTGTGTGTGTGTGTGTGTGTGTGTGTGTGTGTGTGTGTGTGTGTGTGTGTGTGTGTGTGTGTGTGTGTGTGTGTGTGTGTGTGTGTGTGTGTGTGTGTGTGTGTGTGTGTGTGTGTGTGTGTGTGTGTGTGTGTGTGTGTGTGTGTGTGTGTGTGTGTGTGTGTAAAAGAGACAGTGGGTGTGAGTGCATGTCCTTGTCTGTTACAGGAGCAAATGTACTTCACACTGTAAACAGGAGTGTATTGATTTGATTCTGTCCTCCAGCACATTGAATTTTAAACTTAATAATGACTATGAGTTTCAAGTGCAGATAGTCAGACTTAATTTGAGGGTATTTGCGTCCATGAACCATGCAGGACTTACAGCCTTGTGTGTGTTTTGACTTGGACCATTATTGAATAATAACTTTGTATGTGTGCTACCATAGGATTGTGTGTCGGACCAAAGCCAGTGGAGGAGAGAAGATTGGCCAGGTGTCTGTAGAAGTGAGTGGGGGAGAATTTGGCCTCTCCAGCCAGAGATTCAGCTACCAGGTAAGCACGCACACACACGTACAGCGAATGCACATGCAAAGCGATGCACAAAACCATGTATTCACAATGAATCATCAATACATCTGAAAACCAACCCAAAGGTATTCATTGGAATGACGTTACTGGCGATGAAAATAACAATCATCAATATCTGAACAGCACCCTCCTCCTAACCCCTCACTCTCCAGGATCCCTTCTTGATGGAAGTGACCCCACAGAGGGGTCCCAAGGCAGGGGGCACGTCCCTGACCATCACGGGGAGGAACCTACTGACTGGTCGGCCCGCTGACCTCACCGTCACTGTGGGAGGGGTGCCCTGTTCCATGTGAGTGGACTCATGTCACTACACAACACACACATCAAACACACCAATGACTGCATATGGTATACCTGTTTATTCAGTCAGTTTGATACAGCTGCTTCTGTGAAATTATGCAAAGGATCTGAGATGTGGTCGCACCGTGTCTCGAAAAGCGCAGATGGTTCTTTGGTATTAACCAGGGAACCACCTGGGGCGGCTGTGGCTCAGGGGGTAGAGAGGGTTGTCTGTTAATCGCAAGGTTGGCGGTTCGATCCCTGACTCCTCCTTGGTCATGTGCCGAAGTATCCTTGAGCAAGACTCTGAACCCCAAGTTGCTCCCAATGGGCAGGCCGGCGCCTTGCATGGTAGCTCGCTGCCATCGGTATGTGTGAGTGTGAGTATGAATGGGTGAATGAGAGGCAAACATTGTAAAGCGCTTTGAGTGCCGCTAAGGTAGAAAAGCGCTATATAAATGCAGTCGGCATAAGTGCAAGGACCTCTATTCTAAGAACGAAATATGATCAAAACGATACTCAGTATCTCTCTGTCTTTTGGTTGTGTCTTGGTTCTCCCTCTCCTACCGCCTCTCTACCAGATCCTCAGTGCAGGAGTCCAGTGTGGTGTGTGTTACAGGCAGCAGCAACAGGACAAGCGAGCATCGTGTGACGCTTCACTACAGCAACAGTCACCGTCACCTCCATGACATGCCCTACCGCTACACCCCTGACCCCAACATCACCAACGCCGCTCCTGCAAAGAGCTTCCTTGGGTGAGTGTGTGTGTGTCGGCAATAGCTTTTGTCCATTTCGCAACTTAAGTCTGATAAACAAAATCCTTGGATGGTTCTGTGGTCTTCAAAGGTACAAAAAAATATATTGTGTGTGTTCAGTGGCGGTCGTCTGATCTTCGTGTCGGGCCACAATCTGG
This sequence comes from Osmerus eperlanus, assembly GCF_963692335.1. NCBI lineage: Eukaryota > Metazoa > Chordata > Actinopteri > Osmeriformes > Osmeridae > Osmerus > Osmerus eperlanus. The sequence continues at coordinate 4,751,427 of NC_085018.1, forward strand.
ACGTGGTCCAGGATCCCAGGATGGTGGTGACCGTCTCTCCCTACCAGTCCCTGACCAGGAGGAGGAGGAGTGGAGGAGGGGAGCAGGAGAAGGTGGGGGGCAGGCGTCGTAGGATGGTGCCTGAGGTTGACTGCCCTGGGGATCCTGCTTGCTTACTCAAGCAGGTTGGTGTGGTTCTATGCTTTTGGGTAGTCGGGAGCAAAGAATTGCAAAAATGTCAGTGCCCCCTAAATTTATACCTCACCTGTACAGAAAAGAATCATCCAAAAGATTTATCTTTGTATTTTTCATCTTTGTCCTCTCTCCTCCCTCTCTTTTTCTCTCCCCCTTCACTCCCTCTCATCCTTTCCCCTCCATCTGACCCTCCCTTGGCCCTGATTTCCTTCTTCTCTTCCTCTTTGCCCCCTTCCCTCCTTCTTTATCTCTCTCGTCCCTCCTCTCCTCTCTCTCCTTCCCTTCCTTTCCATGTCCTTCCCTACCTTCCTTCCTCTCCTCTGTCTGCCTTCCTCTCCCTCCCTCCAGTACGTGGAGCGCTGCGAGGTCAACTCCTCCTCCCTAGTCCTGTGTCGCAGCCCAGCCGTCGTGGCCTCGGTCTGGGGCTCCCAGGTGGCTGTGGACTTTCTTCTGGACAACCTGCGCTTCCCATTCGGTGCCGTCAGCCCCCAGGGCTTCCTGTACGAACCCGACCCTGTCCTGCACCCCCTCAACCAGCACGACCCTCTCCAGCCCTACCGCTACAACCCTGGCAGCTTTATTCAGCTGGAGGTCGGTACTAGGGGAACTCTGCGGCTAAGTGGCGATGAGCTCTTTGTGGATTGTTTGGAGTTCAGTTAGAGAAAGGGAGTTTTTGCAGTGGTCTGCTAATTGTGTTGTAGCTGGTAGAAATGAGGGATGGAAGCTTCCTCACTCCCGTATGCTCTCTCCCTCATCATGGCCTTCTCTTCTTACTTCTGTCTCTCTCACTCTTTCTCTCCCTCTCCCCCCTCCTTTTTTGCTCTTTCCTTCTCCTTGTCCACCCCACCCCAGGGAGAGAACCTGGACCTGGCAATCTCTAAGGATGAGGTGGTGGTGCTGGTAGGCGAGGGGGTGTGCGCGGTGAAGACCCTGACCAGGAACCACCTCTACTGCGAGCCCCCGCCCCTGCAGCCCGCCCCCGGAGGAACAGGGAGGAAACGCGAGGGCGGTGACACACTGCCCGAATTCACAGTGAGTCAACTCTACGTCATTACACTCACAGGGCCACAGTGGTGACGCTGTGCAAAGAAAAATACACAAAACCGAAAAACAACATTGCGTGTGTCATATACTATGATTTATATCCAGTTTAAATAACTCTTAAAGGCAGGGTAGGCAAGTTGTACACGATTCAAACCAAAATATCCTACCTCCTCCCTTCAAAGCCACTCCCACAAAACTACAGTAATGAGCATTGAGTGGAGGTGCAGAGTGCGCGCAGGTAGGTAGGTAGACAGACAGGTAGCACGTCCAATCAATAGTCAGGATTAATGCCTTAGTCCCTTAATGATTGGTTGTGTTTATTACAGTATTGTGACGCCCACATATGTCGGAATGATTTCATATTACTGTCAAACCTTTAGATATATTGGTTGCTATCAAGACGTATAGTTACCTTCGGCAAATATGACAAAAAGTGCTTCTCAACAACATTGCCTACCCTGCCTTTAAGGGGTTACTCGAAAGCAGATTGCTGTAGGCTATATCGTTAAAGTAGCTATCTTGCTCTGTGAACAGAGTTGCTTATTTTCATCACAACCTGTAACCAGAGATGTTTTATCCACAAGCTGACCCATCTGTATGCGTGTGCGTGTCGCAGGTCCAGATGGGGAACCTGAACTTCTCACTAGGGAGGGTTCAGTATGACACCCTCAGCCTTGCAACGTTCCCCCTGGAGGCCCAGGTGGGGGTGGGGGTAGGGGCCTCTATAGTCGCCCTCATTGTCCTCATCATCGTGCTCATATACAGGTGAAGGTTTTTTTCTGTGTGTTGATAATATATATCTGTACATGTGTCTCAGGCGTTTCTATACTGAAAGATAACATTCTATTTACTTTGTTTTTCCATACTCTTTTCTCTCTTTCGCGCTCTCTTTCGCGCTCTCTCTCTCTCTCTCTCTGTCTCTCCTCTCTCTCTCTCTCTCTCTCTCTCTCTCTCTCTCTCTCTCTCTCTCTCTCTCTCTCTCTCTCTCTCTCTCTCTCTCTCTCTCTCTCAGGAGGAAGAGTAAGCAGGCCCTGAGGGACTATAAGAAGGTGCAGATCCAGCTTGAGAACTTAGAGACCAGTGTGAGAGACCGCTGCAAGAAGGAGTTCACCGGTGAGGGCATATCGTGGAGGACTTGACCCTAGGGACCAAAATGGAAGGGGGTTAGAAGGAGAGTGAGGGAAAGATGTGGGGAGATGAAAATATGAAAAGGACCAAAAATATCCTTAAGGAATAGGCAAAGGACTCGAATACGATGAAGAAGAACGAAAGAAAAACAGGGATGGAAATGTTGAGGAAGTAGAAAAGTAGAGGCTTGAGAAGCCCCTTGGTGTTTATTTATCCATCTCATGCGGACGGATCCGTTTTGTTTTCGGACAGACTTCACAAAATGATCTCATTACATAAAGTACTGGATGTCTCCCAGGTTCCAGCCTGCTTCCGAGTCTAATTTTAGAAACTCGCCTTCCAATGTAAACAGTCACTGTTTTCAATGTTCCTGATACAGCCCACTAGCATTTTGTTTCAACTTCAACATTCGGGTATTGGTACAGCTCAGTGGGAGAGCATTCAACTGCAGATTAAGAGGTCCCAGGTTTAAATCCCCCACTGTACATCGCTTTGGATAAAAGTGTCTGCCAGATTTGTACAAAATTATTATTATTATTATTTCTATTCTAGAGACGAAAGGATAGATTATTTAGTTGTCTACACATTGGTTTTCCTAAACTACGAAGCTACACATGTGGTCCACACCATTGGAAACAAATTAAAAAAAAAAACATTATTTTAAGACCACGCCTCTGACCCCGGCCCTCAGATCTGATGACAGAGATGATGGACATGTCCAGTGACCTGGTGGGCTCGGGCATCCCCTTCCTGGATTACCGGGCGTACGCCGAGCGCATCTTCTTCCCGGGCCACCGGGAGTCCCCGCTGCGGCGAGGGCTGGATGTGCAGGAGTGTCGCAGGCAGACGGTCGAGCAGGGCCTGCTGCAGCTGTCTAACCTGCTCAACAGCAAGCTGTTCCTCACCAAGGTAGGGGGACGGTCTAACCTGCTCAACAGCAAGCTGTTCCTCACCAAGGTAGGGGGACGGTCTAACCTGCTCAACAGCAAGCTGTTCCTCACCAAGGTAGGGGGACGGTCTAACCTGCTCAACAGCAAGCTGTTCCTCACCAAGGTAGGGGGACGGTCTAACCTGCTCAACAGCAAGCTGTTCCTCACCAAGGTAGGGGGACGGTCTAACCTGCTCAACAGCAAGCTGTTCCTCACCAAGGTAGGGGGACGGTCTAACCTGCTCAACAGCAAGCTGTTCCTCACCAAGGTAGGGGGACGGTCTAACCTGCTCAACAGCAAGCTGTTCCTCACCAAGGTAGGGGGACGGTCTAACCTGCTCAACAGCAAGCTGTTCCTCACCAAGGTAGGGGGACGGTCTAACCTGCTCAACAGCAAGCTGTTCCTCACCAAGGTAGGGGGACGGTCTAACCTGCTCAACAGCAAGCTGTTCCTCACCAAGGTAGGGGGACGGTCTAACCTGCTCAACAGCAAGCTGTTCCTCACCAAGGTAGGGGGACGGGGCGGGAACTCTGTCAGGTTCCACCTAGTCCAGAGACCCTCTGTTGTTCCGAACCGACGTACAGAAAGAAAGTAAAGAGAACATGGCAATGGTAGTGGTGGTGTGGCACACACACACACACACACACACACACACACACACACACACACACTGGTTCATCCACCAAGAAGAACGGCATTTTAGCCAACCACCAGAAGCTAACAATCTCTCCTCTCCGGCCCTCCTCTTTGTTCCCTCTGTCAGTTTATCCACACCTTGGAGAGCCAGAGGACTTTCTCCCCGCGGGACCGAGCCTACGTGGCCTCCCTCCTCACGGTGGCACTGCACGGCAAACTAGAGTACTTCACTGATATCCTAAAAACGCTGCTCAACGACCTGGTGGAGCAGTACGTGGCCAAGAACCCCAAACTGATGCTGCGCAGGTACGACCGACAGGAAGAGGATGGGGGGGTGTGGTGTGGTGTGAAGTCTATGCCTGTTTGACCAACAAAAGAGAGAATGACCGAGAGAGATGAGCATAGGCCAAAAAGTATGTTTTAAATAGAATCTGTACAAAACGTATGGTTCAGTGAATGTTGTTGCTCCATTGCTGGGGTTGAACTTAGATTTTTGTTTTTGTTTTGTCCTCACAGAACAGAGACGGTTGTGGAAAAGTTGCTGACCAACTGGATGTCCATCTGTCTCTATGCCTTCCTCAGGGTGTGTGCTTTTGAAAAACTCATTCAGACACGGCCGCTCATCTTGATACACTTACAAAAAAGTTCACTACAAATATGCTAGCCTCAGCCACAGCTAGCCTGGTTGTAGGGACAACTGACATTTATTTATATTTCACTGACCCTGACCCCGCTATGCTAGCTTCTAACGTTGTTTCTTGTCTCCTCACCCAGGACTCTGCAGGGGAGTCTTTGTATATGCTGTTCAGAGCCATCAAGCACCAGGTGGACAAGGGTCCTGTTGACGCGGTGACGGGGAAAGCCAAGTATACCCTCAACGACAACCGCCTGCTCCGAGAGGACGTGGAGTACCGCACCCTGGTGAGGAGACGCGCACACACACACAATCGCCTAAAACGGACCATCGAAGACTGATTTACACGTGGAGTACAGGTTAATTTATATTGACACGTCCTATGTATCTCTCTCCGGTCCTAATCGCCCTTCCCCACACTCCAGACTCTGAACGTGCTGATGCAGGGCGGGGGGGTAAACGAGACCCAGCCCCTGCCCTCCAAGGTGCTGGACTGTGACACCATCACCCAGGTGAAGGAGAAGCTGCTGGAGCAGGTGTACAAGGGCACCTCGTTCTCCCACCGGCCCCACACAGACTCTCTGGACCTGGGTGAGGACTCGCGCACACACCCACACACACGTGTCGTGTTGGCTCGCAAATCCTTAAATTCACACTCAAACGCTCACTAATACACCTATGTATGTATTTATGTGTGTATATTGTGTATGTACAGTGGATGTAAATAGAGATGCACTTTTAGCACACACATGTCGTATCTGACGCTGTGTGTGTGTGTGTGTGTGTGTGTGTGTGTTGTACGTTTCAGAGTGGAGGTCTGGAGTAGCAGGTCACCTGATCCTTTCGGATGAGGACCTAACATCAGTTGTCCAGGGCAACTGGAAACGGCTCAACACACTCCAGCACTACAAGGTAGGTTTTTGAAGCCATTACAAAATAGCATAAAGATTTGCATTCGAAACAGAAATGTTTTTACCTTATGAGTCCTACATGTATTCTTTTTTGCACTTTATTATTTGACTTTTATTACATTATTTCGATGTGTTTTATTCTACAGTTCGCAGAGTTTTGATTAAAGAGTTCCTAAAGGGTATGGAACTGTTGTTGTTCCTCAGGTTCCAGACGGCGCCACGGTTGCGTTGGTCCCGCGCCACACCAAACACATCCACCATGACAGCCACGACTACGTGGCCGGAGAAAGTAAATCCTCTCTCTCCTAACGACAATAACGGAAGTCAAAATAATACAGGGGGATCGAACTGACATAAGAATTGCATTTAAACGCCCTCCCCCCAACACACACACACGCCAACCTCTGAATCCCCCAACCCCCTCATCCGTGCTGTATCTCTCCACCCCCACAGAGACGCCCATGCTGGAGGATGCGGACGAGGGCGGCGTGAGGCTGTGGCACCTGGTGAAGGCCAGCGAGGAGCCCGAGCTGCCCAAGCACCGCCGGGGAAGCCTGAGGGAGAGGGAGAGGGCCAAGGCCATACCAGAGATCTACCTCACACGGTTGCTCTCCATGAAGGTAGGGAAGCACGCACACACCACACAGACATCCTATACACACACCACGCATTCACACACAGCACACCACGCATACACACACACACCACACACACATACATCATACACACATACCACGCATACACACACACACCATACACACCACACACACAGACATCATACACACACCACGCATACACACACAGACCATACACACACACACCACGCATACACACCCACCAAACACACAAACACCACACAGACAACGAATATATATTCATAGATGCTTTATAAGGTTTTTAGGTTTAATATTTTTTTTATTTACATACAGAATATTGTTGATAATGCTTGGAACGATGCCATCTTTAATAGGATTCTTATTATAAATGTATCTTATTGTTAATTTGTGATGAGTGTTTTGATGGATTTGGGCCCACATTAGTCAATGCAACATAACTTCAGTGCACAAACTTCCAGCTACAAACCTTACAGTTCGCAGTCTTAATTGTCAAATTGTTATGTCCATATGGATGGGTAGGCTACATCCATTTATTGCCAACACCTGTTTGTTGGTAATTATGAGTAGTTCAAATGTTTGGAAAGGAACTAAGAGGACTGCTGAACGTTTTCTATAGATTTAGCCGTCTTAAGCACGGCTGGTATTAAAAACGTCGTTATTCCATCCATTTTTTAAATAAATCATGCATCATAGTTAAACTGAGCCTAGCTGTTTTTTGCTGTTGTGCTCAATTTCCACCAGATTTGTCACAATGCTTATATATGGTTAAGATTTATTAATTTAGAAACTAACCGAGAGTTATACGACCTGGGTTAGACTGATGATAAACTGCAGGCCCAGTAATTGCATTGCTTGTAAACTGAACATGTTTTTCTTCTGTATGTTGTACTGCTGTGGTTGTGTGCCGTTATGCTTTAAACCATATTTTTATTCCATAGCCCCCTTCCCCTCTCCCTCAAAAAGCTTTTGCTTTTTGCCAGGCCATCTTTATAAATAAGAATTTGTTCTTAAATGATTCTGCCTGGTTAAATAAAGGTTAAATTAAAAAAATCTAAATAAAATAAAAACATGGTGAACTACATGCCATCTTAGAGAAGGGTCAGATGGCTGAGCGGTTAGGGAATCGGGCTATTAATCAGAAGGTTGCCGGTTCGAGCAAAATGACTTTGTGTCCTTGGGTAAGTCACTTCACTGTACTAAGTCACTTCACTGTACTAAGTCACTTCACTGTACTTGCCTCGGGGGGAATGTCCCTCTACTGACAGTAAGTCGCTCTGGATAAGAGTGTCTGCTAAATGACTAAATGTAGAGAAACTACCCCTTTGGCCTGATCTCCTTAAAGGTAGGGACAATATGTCATGTGTGTATGTACATGCATGTCACATGTACATACACACTCAGTCCCATGATAGATACCTTACAACCTTGAATCTACTTCCGACAGCTGTAGTTATTAAAGGTAGACCATCTGTATTGCACCACAATACCCAACTTCACACTTTTCTCTATTCTTTCCTTCTGTCTCTCTCCCCCTCCTGCTCTTTCACCCCCTCCCACTTCCTCTCCCTCCCTGTGTCTCTCCCTCCCTTTCCATACCTGTCTCTCTTTCTCTCTTCAGGGAACTCTCCAGAAGTTTGTGGACGACCTGTTCACAGTGATCCTGAGCACCAGTCGGCCCGTACCCCTGGCGGTCAAGTACTTTTTCGACCTGCTGGACGACCAGGCAGGCCACCACGGCATATCCGACCCCGAGACGATCCACATCTGGAAGACCAACAGGTGTGCGCACACACTCAAACATTTACTCATACATGTACAAGTTCTTGCCTTATTCCTCTCATATTTGTTTTACTATTATCTCACAGTTTCTTTTTTGTCTCTCTCTATCCCTCACTCACTTTCTCTCCATCCCTCCCCGATCATATGACAATCTCTATCCCTTCATCTTTATACCCCTCCCCCTCTCGTTCATTTTGTCATTCCCTTCCTTTCTCCCTCTCCTTTCTCCTCTCTCCCTCTCTCTCTTCCTCTCTCTACCCCCCCTCCAGTCTTCCTCTGAGGTTCTGGATCAACATAGTGAAGAACCCCCAGTTCATCTTCGATGTCCAGGCGTCTGACCACGTTGACGCTGTGCTCTCCGTCATCTCCCAGACCTTCATGGACTCCTGCACCCTCGCTGAGCACAAGCTGGGGAGGGTGAGGAAGTGGAGGGGGGGGGGGGGGGGGATTTTAGTTTTTTGTAAAAATTTGTTCTTCCTTGCTTTTTTCTGCTCACATTGTTTTTCACTTTCTTTACCTCTGCTTTCTCACTCATTTAACACCTTTAGGACTCTCCCATCAACAAACTGCTGTATGCCAGAGACATTCCCCGCTATAAGCAGATGGTGGAAAGGTGACTGAGTCTGTTAATCTTTTATTTTAATTTTGCATTCAATTCCAACCATCTTGTGAGTCAGCAATAGAATAAAGGACTACAGTTTTAAAGGTATATTTTAAACATAACCATCTGGCTGACTGATGTGTGTGCACATGTGTTCACATTCTGTAGATACTACGCTGACATCAGGCAAACGATATCAGCCAGCGACCAGGAGATGAACTCTGCCCTAGCAGAACTGTCCAGGGTAGGTGGAGCACACTGGCCTTACACAGATAATAATATATGGAAAGACAAAAACAAACTTTCTTAATCCCCAAGGAGAAACGGCACAATGTTGATCATAAAGGTCAGAGAACTGTGAAAGGTGAAGTGTCTCAGGTCTAACTTTAGTAATCACTTGTTGCATGAGGTAGATTTGAAGGTTTTAAGATATGTAAAACAGACTGTGTATGTATATGTGCGCAAATCTTTTTTTCTTAATTTTTCCCCCCCCAGAATTACTCAGGCGAGTTAAATTACCTTGTCGCCCTGCACGAGCTGTATAAGTACATCAACAAGTACTATGACCAGGTGAGTCTTCTGACTTGCATCTGTGTTCTTCCCTGTCACTGCTGGCAGGATATATAACAAGTTTACTCTTCTTTTTTTTTCCTTTCCTTCCATCTTATCTTTTGTTCTTGCTTTCATCCTTCCTTCCTTCTCTCTCTCTCTCTCTCTCTCCCCATCTCTCCATCCCAGATCATCACAGCATTAGAGGAGGACACCACTGCCCAGAAGATGCAGCTAGGCTACCGGCTCCAGCAGATAGCCGCCGCTGTGGAGAACAAGGTCACCGACTTGTGACAGAGGAGCGCCAGAGTTGCTCGGCGGAGGAGGGGGGAGGGGGTGAGACCCAAATAAGTTAGACAGTGAGCACACACTGTAGGTTTACACTCTAGGGATGGGTCTAATGAGGAGAAAAGAGGGAGCAGGGAGAATAGGAATGGATGAATTGATGGACAAATAAATGGAGGAGGATAGACTGATGGACAAAAAGTAACTTACTCTTTTGTGGGAGAAGGGGTGCAAGGAGGTGGCAATGGACTGAGTACCCCCCTTTACCACTCCAAGGATCATGGGGTGAACTGGGTGTTCCGCAAGCCTTGACTGACTTTGGAGTGCAATGGATTTGGAAGTGAATGGAACACACAAAAAAATATTCTAAGAGTTGACCATGGAGCTCCAAACTCCACAGGTTCCTGTGCGGTGGACGTGACCGCTGTTGTGAATAAACACACACACACAGGGCAAGGATTTTGTTTGTCACTTTTTATTACCCACCGCTGGACGTCTGCCCTTCTGTGACATCTACCTCTTCTTGACCCAGGTGTGCAAAGGGTTCAGTGTCAGAGTTCAAACTAAACTCTAAGGCTAGTTTCTAAACATTCTGCCATGTTACAAGAAAATACATTTACTATGAAAAGCATAGGGGCTTAGATGCTGTATCACCTTGCTTTACCTCAGTTTACCATAATACATCACAATACTTTTCTCTTATAGATTTATGTTATTTAAATGCTCACATTTTTATTTATACACATATCCTGACCAACAGGTACTGCTAGCACATATCCGTTTAAATGGTGGAATTGCATAGCATGAGTTGGGAGTGTTGAAAGACTGATGCGCACACACAGCTCTCAATCATCAGACATTTTTCAGACTTTTTATATCTTTTCACAATTGATTCGGGGCAGTGCTGAAAGGTGGAATAGTTGTGGCGGTAACCATTTGATGAAGTCCATCAGTTTTTCCTGTGTTGTTCATTATGTCACAAAACTAGAGGGAAGAGAACAATGTGGTCAAGAATGTTTTCAAGTTTCAGCAGAATGCTGAAAGGTACTCCAAGCAAGAGGCTGTCTTTTAGAAAGTACAGAAAACCAAGTTAATTATGTTTTTGTGGATGTTTTGTTGGTGTTGATTGAGATTTTGACACTTCTAGTCTAACAATCACTGGAAAGACACTAGAATCTCAACATGGGATTGCTTTTTAGAATTGAACCATAGAGGTATATGCCCCATGACATGGCATAGCTCTGTACACCTTTCTGCATTATATATTTTTCACATTCTTTTACATTTTCATCAAGGAAAAATATGAGTCATGTCTCACTTTGCTTTGTTGTAGTGTTTTAATTTGTATGGTTTAACTGCCTGGATCTGTGTTGCAGTTTTCTTATTGAACACTAGATGGAAACAATTTCTATGTTTATAGAACTGCTTCTTTATATACAAAACACTCAAGGATGCTATGACCTGGGGATGTTAAAACACACTTCTTTTTGACAGGTATGTTGTTAGAATTATCCATAAAGCACACTGCTGTTTTTGTGTTTTATATGATATACAGCCATTTGTCTAAGATTCAACAAGTGTTTATAATTTTATCAACTCAAATTCTGGTAATATTTATATGAAGCTGGTAAATGTTTACCCAGTCAATCTGAGGTTGTGAGTGTTACTTATCTGACTTTACAAAATTGAGAATTTAGACCACCGGATGCACTCGACGTGTTCCAACGAATAGCGACCAAAAACTGTAAGGCCTAAGGAAGAATTATCAGTGAACTGTGTCTTATTTCTGTACTCCAAACAAGTTGTTTTCCAAACAACTCCTTGGCAAGAGTGTGTGATGGATGTATTTGTTCAACATGGTCCCTTAAGTTCTATTCTGCTGTATATATACACCCATGCCCAGAAATTACACATTGTAAGCAAGTCATAGAGTAATGCAATCACACTACTTACCATACGCAACTAATGGCTCATCTGAATGGATGATTTGTACTGTCCTATGCTTTTAATGTAGATGACTATAAAACCTGAGTATGATGGACACGGGGGTCATTTGAGGGAAAACTGTAATTATTGTTAGGGTGTATAAAGTTCTGCTATGTAGAGCAGGCTCTGCAAGGAGCAATTTTAAGGATGTTTCTTATTTTGTTTGTTAATATCATTTGTACATAGTGATTTAATAATGTAACTTGTAGCAACTTAACCTGTTTAATAAGATAATGTGCAAATTCTTACAGATGGTGAAGAAATAAAGTATTAAAATTGTTTTTATCTGCTTTTTTAAATGATTATTTATTGACATGATGAGTAACATGTTGCTGAATTGAAAGTGGAACGCATCTTTCATTTTATTTTCCCCTTACAACCTATTTAAAGTAAGAACAGGATGTCAGAGGACTTTACATTTGATGGCTTCCGACTTACTTTGGAGCAGCAATTCGGTACACAAAATGGTGTAAAGAGAGAAATTCACCACCGCTCCATTTAAATGAATGTCATCTATCCACAAACAACAACCTGTTTTTGACGCAGTGATTCAGGAAGAAGGAGATACTGGTTTTCAAGCAAGCTTTCTCAGCCCACTAATTAACGCTAACAAGCTAGCTGCGACGCCCAGGTAGGAGTGGCAGCTACCCGGCGGTGGTGTATCGCTATAATGCTAGCCCTAGCCAGCTAGCTCAAGTCTTGAATTAATGCATCTTCCATTTCATACTATGTTTGTTTGCTGAATTGGGATATGCATTTGCTTACAAGTCCTTTAATGCATATAACTAATTGGGCTGCATCACCAAGTATTAGCAATGCACGTACTAGACGTAGCAGCCTAGCTAGACTAGCTAGGTTTTAGTCATTGTTAAATGGCTAGGCTATCTAGCATTTCTTGGACCTAGCTTTAGCTGCTAAGATCAGTAACCAACTAAGCGTCTAACTATTGCTACACTATCAAGTTAAGTAACTAGCTAGCTACAGAACGGTAGCTATTGCACGGGTAACACTAGGCTAGCTATGCTAGCTAGTAAGCTGGAGTCTACACGGTCTGGGCAATCAGAGGAAGTTGATTTCTACCAAGGCTGACAGCTTTGTAGAGCGTTTGCCTTCCGTGACTTGCGACCGAAATACTAAATAAAGATTAAAATTAATGTCATATAATCTTAACATTGCGTAACCATGACATGGGGCTGATGTTATACCGACATGAATAATGGTCAATAATATCCCTGTCAGACTTGCTGCAGTACCTGCAGTACGTTTGCAAGTTAGCATGAGTTGCCATTAAACGTAATCTTTAGAAAAACGAATTACCTAGTTGAATAGCTAGCAAGCTTGGCGGCGATAGTAGCGAAGCTTAAACCTACCCTTGCCTAGAATACGAAATACATAGTCTTTGCTCGATCTAGATACACAAAGTGTCATGATTGTGTCTCAGTTGATCTAACAACCTGTGTGCACCACTTGCCGTGGAACCTCAGCTACCAAGTTACCACTAGCTTTCTGGACATGCTCATTCGAAAACCAGTTTTACAACAATTTTGTGTCAGAGTAAGCTTATATCAAATAACAATTTCCAAGTCAACTCTTACTTTTCATTTTTTTGCTGCCTCAGCTAACAATGGAGCCCTCTGAGCAGACAGGCCCAGATTCTGGCTCGCAGGAGGTCAACCCTGTGTACCTGCAGCAGCTGAGAGAGCTGGACATCCCAGAGGAGGCTGCCAAGCAGGTAAAGCAAGTCAAAAAGCTTCACAGGGTGCTATCCCATGCCCTCCTTGGGCTGTCCTAACAAAGGGCCTCTTACCTAGAGCGAAATGGATATGAAATGTCACATCCTGACTGAATCACTTAAATTCATTCGATTATATTTTTCAGTTCATAACTTTTACCTGTTGATTCTCTCACTCAAAAAAACAACAACTAATGGAGTAAAGAGGTTGTTTGTTCCTGTCCCCAGGCCCTCTTGCACACCCGAAATGTATCTGCTGAAGAGGCTGCCATGTACTACTTCAACAAGCTGGAGAATGAGGTGCCCATAAGATAGCCTTAGTCCACACAGGTACACCGTGGTACATTAGCTCTGCTGTTCTGTGCCTTGGACCTGCGATTAACAACTTCCTGCTTCTTCTTTTATCTATTCGTTCTAGGAGGAGGGAGACGATGACCTCATGTTCAAGATGGTGTTTGTGATGAACATGGAACTCGCCATGGGTGTCGGAAAGGTCTTTTGAGAAATTGTTGGAACATTTTGTTGAACGTCTTCTTGGTTTAGAAATAATGTGGCTAAAGAATTGACAATGGTGGTTTGTAAAGAGTGGTCTCTGTCTCTGTGAGAGCTAAGTGTGTACGCTGTATCCCTAAGGTGGCAGCGCAGGTGGGCCATGCCGCTGTGGGACTTTACCAGGCACTGCAGGAAAAGAACAGCTGGCGGGAGATGGCCTGGAAATGGGACCACGGAGGGTAAGAACCCGCTCTGGATCCATTTGAGTCTGGCGCGGTCTTCCCTTGTGCCATTTAAACTGGTGTTACATCAGAGGGAAATACAAATGTTGTTGATTGATTCAAATAACATTCAAAGTTGAAGGAATGACCACAATTTTGTAATTTCATCAGACAGAATACATTTCGACAGGTTGGCAGTAGCGTATGCACTTCATGTACCGTATTTCTTCGTTTATTACAAAATTATCATTTTTGGTGCAGCGTTTATTTGAGGGCGGTGTTTAATTAGTAAGAGAGATTTAGAGAATTGCAGCTGCAGTGGCCATAGACAAACAAACAATAGACGAGGTAAAACACAAAGCCTAGTATAAAATTTAAGCCGCGCGTGTGTCTACATTGTGTGGAAATCGGAAGCAGCATGAAACGTTGTTACACTTTAACTTTTACATTTTAGCTTTGAAGGCCTTTTGGAACGCTTGTGAGAGTCGACAAGCTAACAGCAAGCGAAGCACGGACAATTTAATGCTCCGATAAAAGTTTAAGGTTGTTATCGCATGTTAGCGATCTAAGGAAACCTCTATTCCCTTGTGAACAGCATGCAGCCAACAATGTATGTTGTTGTGTCTGTATTTTACTTTGGCGAACGTTATTTACATGCTGCGCATGTCCTTGTATGTTCATATTAAGCTAATGTGGTCTTTATTTTCTCGTTATACTGTGGGTTAAGTTTTCACGGTGGATTTGGAGAACAAGCTTTGTGTCTGCCAGTGCATCGAGGGAATCATAATACACTTGTGATTTACTTGTGTAATAAATACTGTGTTTGAATTTAACCAATTAAATAACCGTTTTCTGATTTTTTTGGTTCAGCGTTTAATCGAGGGCGGTGTTTATTTGAGGGCGGCATTTAATCTAAAGAAATACGGTATTTTATGGTTTTCTCATATGTGCCTGTCTGTGAAGGGCTAAGAAGGTGGTAGTGCAGGGGACCAACATGGCTCACCTCCTGGAGCTGCAGGCCCTGGCCATGAGCCTCAGCCTTCCCACCTATCTGGTCCAGGATGCTGGCCTCACACAGGTAAGACAATGGCATCTACCTAACCCCTATTGCCACTTTTATCCCAAACTTAATTTGTCTTTTCGTTCCTTATGATAAACAACAATCGTCCAAGTAAATAAAGATGATTATTATATATCCTGATACATCAAATAGTTCAGTCACTGGATCCATATGAGTACTTTTATAATGCTACCACAGTGGTTAACTACCAAACATTAAATCGCTTAAATCCTGCGTACCTCCGGCCTTTGGCAGGTGGAGGCTGGTTCCCGTACTGTCCTGGCCATCATGGGGGAGGAGGAGATGGTGAACAACGTCACTGGAAGTCTAAAGCTGCTCTGAGGGACTAAACAGCAAAGTTGTGTGATGCCGCTGGGGGCAACCAGCAGAGGGAGGCATTCCTTCACAGCAAGAGGCATGAAAGAGCGTAACAACAACCTGTTAAAAAAGGAAAACAAAAAAAGAGAAAAACAAGACATGACCCAAAAGAATAACACTCAGCCATTTTTTCCCCTTCCGTTCCCTGTCCAAGCCACTGACTGGAGATTTGTGGGGAGCAGATGGGAGTCAAGAGAACTGGTCCCTTGAGCAGACTACATTGTTGAAGGCAGGACTACTATTCATGTTGACATACATCTTGGTGATAAGAGAAAATTCCACTAGTTAAAGGGAGAGTCCATTACTATATATGATCATCATATCAAAGTGTATATGTGGTATATAAAAAAAAAACATGACGTCCATAGTAATTTTTCCCCAGCTAAAGGTATGATTTGGCGTGTTTTGGTGATTGTACATTACTGTTGTTATCGTAATTTAAGGGGATAGATATTCAATCATTATGAAATCCTGCTAGATTTAGGATCTCCCTGTAAAAGTTACTGCTCAAAGAGTGCTCTACTCAATGTTATTTTTTTTCTATGTGTAAATTAAATGGTGTTTGTATGCAACATTATCTCCCAAAGACCCTTATCCTATAGAAACTAAAACACTACATAGTCAAATGGCCATCTTTATGTTTAAATATGTCCATTAAGGCCATATATAATCTGGTGTGCCATTCTTATGATTCTGCACTGTTTCCGATGGAATTTCTTACATTGTTGATTTTCTTTTTGCAAAAGGAAAATGTTGACGCATTATCAGAAAGGTACAATTCCTAGATTTGGGATTTACATTGAAATAACACTGACTTGTATTTCATGATAGCATTTGAGAGGGAGTGACAGACTGTGGATGAGAATTTATTTTGTGTTGATACTTAGTGCCCCAGCATATGTACTCCTGCTAATTCTTGTGTATAACAATTTACACAAGTAAAATGTTAAACTAAAATGTGGTCTTCTAGTTCATGATCAGTCTTTAGTATACTTGCCTTAGGTGAGTTAATAAATCAAAATGTTACAATTTTAAAATGAATGAAGAATATGGAATTTGCAATGAATGTGAAATTATTCAGTTGTTCACACACTTATGGTCTTAAACATTTACAAAGAATCTTAAAAGTTTAAATGTCTATTGTGTCTTAACTCTCCTTGTTCTTTGGTTTAGACAAAGGAATTGTATTTGGACGTTGGGTTGCCATTCTAAGCTGTTGACAAGTCAAGGTGTTCTCGTGGCAAAATATTATTTTTGCAGAATGATTTGAAGGAAAATGTGCATGTTACAGTTAATTGAAAGTTTTATTTTTTCTTTAAATGACCATTTGAAAATCAATGGCCACATTAATCTCTGTAACGTTTTAGCACTTTGATACCTCCCTGTGTTACCACTCATTTGTTTAAAGACTGAGGAGACAAATAAAATGCCTCCAGGTCAACTAAATGACACAGACTTTTGTTATTGTTTTAGGTATATTAAAGCAATATGTCATTTCAATGTTAGAGAACAGTTAGTTAAGATGTGACATTTTGTATACTTCAGACATATATTTGATTATAAACTTGTATCATGATGTAATTTCATGAATTGGAATAGATCTGCATGCCACGTATCAAACCAGCAGTGGGGGTGGGCAGATGGAATTTCAAGCGAGTAGCTGCTTGCTTGGTTAGCTGGCCCATGTGACATAACTTGCAATGTAGCTAGTTCACTGCACTGACAATAGAGGTATTGTGGAAGGCTGCCTTGGTCTGGCATGGTTGCTGGGAAACTTGGAAATACTTCTCCAGAAAAAAAATGTAGTCACATGCTTCACTAGTTCTGGCTGAAGAAGCATGGGGTAAATTTCCTCAGAACAGCTAAGCAAAGATAATATGGGGGGACTGGATACATTCTACTACAACTTAATATGGTTAATACCTGGCCTGAGAGCTGATGCAGGAAACAACATATTGTTAACAGTGTTTTGTTCACTATAGTCATCAATAAAATCTCAAGGCATAGACATTTATTTTTGGAGATGCAAGCCCATGTCTCCTCAGTTTACCTATCAAGGGTTAGCAAAAAAATAATCTATCAAAATGAAGGCAAATTGGGGAATGAATTCTTAGAATTGAATGCCACTTCCTTTTCAAGTTATTATTGAATTTATTTTAAAGGAGAACTAGGTAACTTATGTTTCATATTATAATACTATCAGAACCATATGTGTGCAACCACCAAGTGTACAGTATATGACTCAAATAAAATAAAAGTATATGGGAAACATGAGAAGCGTATTCAAGAGTACATGTTTCAATAAACAAATCCAGGATATCCTAGCCCACAAATAGTGCAACATTAACTTAACATGCTATACTGTAATGCAAAATTCTTTGTTTTGTTCATGCCACTTAAATATAAATGCTAAATGTTGCTTTCTTTAATTGCGTGTAATATTAAATATCAAGCATTCAGTTTACAAAAAGTTTTACAATGTTACAAATTCGAAACATTTTGCTTTCCAAAACGTTTAAACGTGCTCGGTGTCACTCCTTTCTGAGTTCCGGCCGGGGGAGTGGCTAAACAAGAGAAGACAAGGCAGTATTGATTTACATTGTGTAAAACTGTATCCTAATTCACTAATTGATTGGTTCTAGTGTTAAGCCCAAAAAGTATCAAGCACATTGAGCCAACATCTAATTTGTAGGCAACATCTACAGTAGGCTATGTTCACATTTGAGCCAACATCTAATTTGTAGGCAACATCTACAGTAGGCTATGTTCACATTAATTTTTATTTTAACCTAAACGTGTAGCCTCTTTATTTTTATAGCTTCCATATTTCTATAATGTCTACCTATTGTCCAAATAAAGCAATGGATAAACCATCTAATTGCCTTGCATATGACCCCGTGTTTTAATATACATGGTTATACATCTTATTTTTTATCTGTAGCTAATTAAATTCTGTTTTTCGGACCACTGCAACAATGACGTTGCCATTTGTCATTTGAGCCAATCCCAATTCGTTTCCTTCGTCCCATGACATGACACCAATGAACCAATCGCATGAAATCTCATTCCTATCCGATATATCAGACATTTTGAAGTTCTTCTTTTCAACGACGTAGGCCTAGAGATCAAGCATCTAAATATAGTGGTTATGCTATTCAATTTTACAGTATTCGTCAGGCATCCGATTTTAGATTTAAATAATTTTGTGGAAATAAGCTTTCCGCAGTTTCATTAATGCACATATTTTTGATCGTTTCAAATATGATCACATGTATTCGGCTGTTCTACCAATTCTGATCATCAAAAATACACACTACAGCCATTTTTGATGGTAGGCTATATGTAGTCCATGGCATTATGGAAGAGTGTTGTCCCTCGCTATCTCTTCAAGTATCTGGACAGATTTGAGAATGGAGGAGGAGGGACCAGCAGTAATAGAATGCAGTCCGTAAACTGGGTAATTTCCCTGTCCAATCCCTTGCCAGATTTTACAAGAGCGACACCTCGTACTCCATTCATTTGACTTAGGTGGGGCTCTTACATATTCCCTGGTATAGCGCACCGGAGACCCTGTGTAGCTAAAGGTTGGCTACTCTGTATCGGTATACGTAACGAAGGTTTTTCCCTTTGAGATGATCATACCCAACCAAGTCAAAAAAGCATTTAAACAATATAATCCCACTATAGAAAGAAATACATTCCACGGCTTTTGCATTTAATGATTTAAATGTCCCTCAATTGTGAAAACACAGATCCGTTTTTTTCTGTATAGAATGCTCCCCGAATCCAACTTTCATTCACTTGCTCTCAATCCTGTGTGCCACCAGTACACATTGCAAGATTGAACTGGTCCATAACCCCTCCTCAAAAAAGGATACGCCTTCTGTGCGTCGTCGAGCAACGAAACTCGGCGCCCGAATTGTCCAATGGTTTTGTTTTATGCCAATTTTCCATATCGATGGACACATCGTTGACCAATTATATACAAGAGGCAGGGCTTCTCTGGGAAGCCCTCCCAAAGCAGTGAGCCCCTGCATGGTCGCCTAGGAAACCCCGTGGCGTGGTTGTGTGTCAGTTTCGCTGGGACCCGCGGTCGATGCCGGTGAGGAGGGGGATGGGTGCCTCAGCGAATGTAAGGACCCGAGACAGAATCAGAGCCCTATACCACATAGAGCAGCATATACCCTTTTATAAATATCGATTGTAAATATTCATAACACCATAATAAATGGATTAAACCACTGGGATTTTAACATAGACACTCGATGGAAGTGCTGTGTCCAAACAGTACACGGAATTAAACTTTAAACCTTTACGTGGGGACAGTGAGAAGTTTGTTTTCTACCCCAGAAGAGGGAGCTACTTTTGAGGGCAAAGGATACAGGAGACGCCGAGGCCGAGGTACAGGCCTTGTGGTCTGAGTCGATTTGATGTTGGAATACTCGAAGATCTACATACAACACAGTTATTTATTGTATTCGTACTGGATTGGAATGTCTCTCTAGGTAAGTGGTTTAATCTCAAAGCATGCTTCTTTACTGCTTTAGTTATTATTTGATACTTTGGCTTACCTTCTGTAAGTATCTCAGCATCATAGAAAATACTGTAGGCTGTTTTTGCTCACCAGATGGTCTTGAAGACTACTTTTTGCGCCCACATAGACAGACGTCTGTATTCAGTCTTTCACAGTTCAAGTTTAGCTAGCTAACATAAAAATGTTCATATGCTGCAGTTACTGTGCTGTCTGTCTGTAGAATTATATTCCATGGTTTAGGTCAGGTCCTCGTGCAATGCATAGAAGAATGCTAGCTGACCAACACAACCACAGCAGTTTTTCCTGCTAAACAATTAGCTAGCCATACAATATGTTCACAAATACTTGAAACAATAGCTAATTTAACAGTGTACATGACTTTCTCTGAGATGGGCAACTGAGTACAATGCATTTCATAGACAACATTCAGTGTCTCAAACAACCCAGACACATTTTCTTAGTTAGCCTCTAGCAAGCTAGCTAGCGACATACATCTGATCCATCTAACCAGCTGGCTCCAATAGTAGTCTAGTCTACCTGGCAAGCCAAGTGTTATTTTGACTTATTTGAGTGTTTATCGTTTATATACTGTTTCTTAAGGTCCATTTGGCTTGTCCTTTAAGTTTTTTACTATTCAAGTATCAAAATGATAGTGCAATATTTTATGAACTGTAGACTCTCAGTTTTTTTGGTTTTAAACAAATCTGACTCAGGAACTAGTTGGCTAGCTGCATATCAAAATGTCTGAGCTGTGGGTTAAGTTAGCTAGCTAACCCTCTAGCTAGCAAGACAAGTTTTAGCCAACCAACAATACGCCTATTTTTCTTTGTTATTGTGTTGCTTATCTGACAAGTTTAACCGTTTGATAAGTAGCTAAGTTGTCTAGTAGTTGTTGAAATTAATGTTAAGTTGCATCTTAACATCAAAAGATAATTAGGAAAGTCAGAAATTGTATTGTTGGGTATGACAGAGCTAGCAAGACTAACGTCATTCTAGCTAGCTAACTTTTTGGCCAGTTTCCAGTTTATTGTGCCCTCACATGATATCAGTGATTTTCGTAATCCGTGCCTAACTACATGGAAAATATAACTGTTATGCCATCAGTTTGGCACTGTATGTATTGTATGTATTTGACATCAACGTGATGTGGGTAAAGCTATAATTGTTTTAAAGTTAGCAAATAAGCTAAGTAAGTACGTTTTTGCGTTATCAAGCTTATATTGGGCTTCACAATGTTCGGGCTTGCAGTTGTTTGATATTGGCCACATTAAAGACCCGGTTTGGAGACTTGGACCCCAAAAGCCATAACTCGCGAGTGGTGACTTGCTTTTCACCGTCTTCTCCACCTCCCCCATCCCCCAAGCTCTGTGACGGCCAGGAGAATGGGTGATATTTTAGAGGGGAGCTCGCGTTTCTCTTTTAGACTCCATTTTCATTTGAACAACAAGTGAGCCGAAGGAGGCGAGGACATGAGTGAGAATCATGGAGCGAGAATGGAATGGCTGCTGTGCTGCAAACTGGGTAGAACAACATTGCGTGACTGGCGCTACCCAGTGTAGGCTACGTGGGACAAAATGCAGCACAAACATACGAATGAGGGGAATTTGCTATTGTGATTTCCGTGGTTCAATCATACATTCGGTTAAATTAAATGTACGTCTTGTGCTTTGCATTACTTCCCTTGGTGCGTGTATTGTTAAGATGAGTTTAATGGTTTAGATTAGGGGCATTTAAACGTTTATTTGATATGAATGGCAATCAACTATGATTTGTTTGTGACATAGCGACAACCCTACTTTACGACAACACCACACACCACATACACGTCATGGGCTACATTGCATATGCCGTTTACATTATGCCTTCTCCGCCAAAACAGAAAAGTGTGCAACAGGGAAGAAAACCTTGTTTTTCTCCGTCAGGTTCGACTGGGTAGGCCAGTGTGATACCGGATGTATGACGACCGTGTCAAAAGGAACATTTAGTGTCCGATCTGCTGTATGACGGGTTCTTACGAAATTATTTCCTGGTAGTTCCCGAAGTTGGATGTAAATCAGTCTAGGGGTTTGAACTTGAATATCTTTAGGATAGATATGAAGTTCACCAAAGAGTTTTGTGGATGCATTTGTCGTCGAAGTATTTTTTCCAGGGCTGTAAAAACAAGAACACTAACTCAAAACCCATTCAGGGAAATGTTGCCTCTACCACCTCAAAATCTACAGTAGCTGATCATTTTTTCGAAGTATCGCCTTATTTTTTGGGTAGATCTTGAGGCCCGTCTATTGCCTGCATGAGTCCTGTTGTGTTAGGGGGCAACTCACATTCTCAGAATAGTTTTTCATGTCTTTTAATAGCCCCTGCTACTAGCCTTGCTGGCCACTTCAAGTCATTGGAAACATGAGATCTCCAAACTCCCCCTGTACTGACCCCACTTGTTATCTCGAACAAACGGTGTGCTCCCCGAGAGACAAAGACAAGCACACAGCCCCCCTAACAAAAGCATGGACAAGTTGGGACAGGGGCAAACAAAAGCTTTCTTTTATAAGCCAATCTGCCGCTCCAAAATTTCTTCAAATGGGCAAACTGACTAGTTCCTCGTTCTCAAAAATGCCTCACATCTTTCTTTCTTTTTCTGGATAAAATTTCAAATGATTTCCCATTATCATCCTACTTTATTTGGCCATGTGACACGTAAAAACTGCGTAATTTCATTAGGAGGGCCAAATGAGAATGAGTGAAAAATGCCTTTTTCTTTCTCTCGTGAAAGCTGTGTCTTTGAGGTTCTACTCCACTGTTGAATAACCTCTGCTTGGATTTCCCTTGGCTTTGTGTGTATGTGTGTGCTTGTGTCTCTGGTGGCTGTGGAATTCCCCCCCAAACGTTCGGCCTCTGTAACTTTTGAAGATCTAAAGGAATGTGCAGACGTACAAGGTTAGTCTGCCCTGACTCACGTTGAAGGATAGGCCAGCTCAAAAAAGCAAGTGGTCATTAACTGTTGAGTAACACATGTTTAAATTCATGGAAGACCAATCATTTGAAAGGGAAGTTCAAAGCACATGTTCCGTCTTGTTCGATGAACTGTTATATGCATGTACAACATCTGAACTACCTCAGTTCATTTTGGATGTCTGTTGTGTGTGTGTGTGTTTGAGAGGGGGAGAAGCAGGATGCTGGCCCATTTCCAGCAGAGGAAGACAGGATTCCATCTCAGTGCAGACCACTCTTGGGGAGAGAGGGAGAGAGAGAAAGAGGGGAATGTTGCTTTGGGGAATAGGAAGAGGAGAAAAACGTTTGCTTCTTTTAGACCCCCATTTGAATGCTGATGACACCCTGTGACATTACACGGAGGGCAGGTGTGGCTATTGACATGTAAATGCCATGTGTGTTCTTCTTTTGTGAGCACGAGTCAGTGTTTTTTGGGTTGAAGAACATGAGGATCAAATTCAGTTGTGGATCTTTAAATTCGAATGAAAGAACCCTGTTTGTTGTAAAATGTCTCAAGACCATTTGTAGTTTTGACCTTGCTTCATAGCAGTGTAGGCGATTTTTCTTTGGCTTCTGCTAGGCAACCATTGCCTCATAGACAATGGTCACGATATCAGAGCCTAACTAACTCAGTTCTTTGTTCATCTTCTTCATATTTTGTCTTCTGTGTTAGACTATTATTATGTTCATTGTGGATTTGGAAAAGCTTCTATGCTTACTTTTTATGCCAATAAAAGTTGCATACCTAACATCCTAACGTTTGTGTGAGGGAGGTGTGTTTTGTGTGTGACTTATCACATTCCTTCCCCAGCCTTCTTCCTCTCTCTTTCTATATTCTATTTTCTTTCTGTCTCTCTCTCTCTTCCCTCTAGCAGCTGCTCTGTGTTGTGTTGCTGGCCCGTCTTGCACAATGGGGTTAAAAACAAGTCGTTGTGACGCCTGTCTCCCTGGTGCCCTCTGATTGGCCCAGGAGCTCTGTAGCTGGTCCAATGGGGCACTCTTATTCCTCAGCACGTCCTCAGCACTGTGGGAGCCGTGTTGCAGTGGGCTCTGCTGGGTAATTTCTGTTGTGTGGCGAGGAGCAAGGCTTCTTGGCAGAATAATGGAGGAGGAGGCTGGGAAAAAAACAAGAGTGGGAGGGGAGGGGGAGGAGCAGGCAAACTACGTAACCATCCCTCTTGTGTGCCTCGCTCTCTGTAGCTCTATTTCTTTGCTTGTTTCTTCACTCCCTCCCTTCTCTCCTCATGTCCTCCTTCCTCTGTTGTCTTTGCTTTTGCACCCTTATGCTCCGTTCTTCAGTTTCCTTTCTTTTACACTCACACAGGCGCTGTCTCTCTGACCCAGACCACCACTGTACAGTTCTTGCTTACAAATGCCACATGAGACAAGCTGTAGCGCATGGCAGAAGAACATTTCTAGCAATATCTTTGTTTCTCTCCCTTTGAACCCCATGCGGCCATTTTAAGTTTCAGCACATTGACCCCCCACCAACCCTACACCCTAGCCCCTACTATCATTCCCACCCCTGCTCTACCTCTGAATTATGTACCAGGCCAATAAAGAAATAACCTGGCTTAAAATACTGACAGATTGGCTTGCACCATGCAAAAACATTGCAAAACCACACAGCCACAGTTTTTCTGAATGTATGTGTGTTTGCTCAGAGGGTGTTGTCACTGAGCAAATAAGGAACAACCCCATCAGGGAGGGCTTTCAGATCAAAGTTGAAATGCTCAACACCTAACTTCTTATGCAGTGCTCCAGGGCTGTGCTTGAAACAAAAGAGTGTTTGTAGAAAAAATAATTAAAAGTGCAGCTGACACAGTTTTTTCACTTCAGTGAAATTAGTCAAAAAACTGTGTCGGATGCACTTATAAATATTTTATTTATATATTATTTTACTCTTTAAAGTAAAAAAACAACCTATGAACTCCATGGCTAATCAAAATGGCTTCTAGTGTTGTCCGTGTCACATTAGCTCAGCATTACTGTGTAAATGTTCTTGAGGTTTAGTATGAGGTGGAGCGAGGGGTTGACTCGTCTGTCTCGCTGGATAAGAGCTTTGGCCACAGGAGGAAATGGAATGCAAATGTGTTTGTCACAGCCAATAGTCACGTGGGGAGGTGACAGAGGAGATTGTGTCTTTTTCATGGTAGATGGATAGAAAATACTTTTATTGATCCTCACTTGGGGACATTTAGCAGTAGAGAGACAGGTGAAAGATAAAGGTAATACAGTAATGAATCAGAATAAAGTAAAATCCAATGGACAAATATTAAGCATATGATGTTATGCTAACACACAATGCTAATCTTAACAGGACATGCTTTTTAATAATTTATTGGTCTCCCAGACTTCTTAGGGAGAAATTCCACCCTCACCACCCAATTGGCAACCGATCCAGATTTTTTTTAAACTGTCCATCTGCACGTTCAACATAGCCTAGCCACATCATCATCAACCACATTGACTTTGTATGTCAAATCGTTGTATTACGTTTCCAGCTACAGCTCAGTTAAGTATTTTTTCCCCTTGTAATTTATTCAAAGACTGCTCTAGTGTCTGGATTTTGACTAGCGGAAAGTGATAGCGAGGGAAAACCACGTTTGGCCAACCCCAAACATGCAGCTATGTCGTTGTCAAATTCACTTGCTGCGTAGCCAGTCTTATGTAGACAGACCCCGGTTTGTTTGCCCCAAAAACAGATGATTGATTTTGTGTCACACCGGACCTTCTGTCATCCACTCTCACCCTCTTGTCTCCCCCCCCTTATGGCACCCGCGCTCCCTTTGTTCTCCATTGTGTCCCCCTCATCCCCTGGTCTGGTCAGGGTCCATTCAGACAGCTGGACATTGTTGTGGTAATGGACGGTTGCACCCCCCTGCACACGCACATACATCACAACATGGTGATATCTCCCTTTTTGCCATCGAGGCCATGTCGCTTGACTTCTCTTCTATGAATGTAATGAGATGGTTAATATGTGCTGATTAAAATCGAAAATTGTAAACAACAGAGTACCCTATCTACTTTTGACTTCCCCTTTAGCCATCAGTACATGCAACAAGGTATGCGCTAACCTGGCATTCATATATGCAGCTACAAGGCACTTTTATTTCCATGCTCTGCAAAGCTGTGGTGGTACGCTCTGTGTGGGTGTTGACCAAGTTTGAAGGAACGTAAGCTAGCTAGACAAAAGGGTGGTGACAGCTAAGTAGGCACTAGCTACTATGTTGCTGCTTGCATTTATTTTGTGAATGCTCTACTGCAGGTTAAGATTTTGAGATTAACAAGGCAAATTCCAAGATAAGAACACAGAAGTCTTAGTTTGTTTTGTTGAAGATACTTTCCTTGTTTTACTCATCTATCAGACTTGAGATTTGTTTAAAACTTTAAGTTGAAGACAAAGGATACATTTTCTGCTTCACTTTTACAAAGAAAATGAAAAATACATAGTTTTGCATGTTTTATTCCCTACCTCTGAAATAAAAAGGGATCTTTGAATTTTATATATATTAAAAAATATATTTTATATATATATATATATTTTTTTTGTTATCTGAGAAATAAATTAACCCATTTTAGTCAATTTGTCATCAATGTCATTTAGTAAAAAAAAATAATCTAATAATAAACACGTGAATTGCATCGAATTGTGACCTCAGTGTATCTTTACATCCCTATTCTCTTCAGAAGTCAACCTAGTATGGGTGGGCAACATGTCAAACGATTTTAATTTAACATTCTACTTCAACAATGCCATGCGTTAATGTGTTGAGCCAGCTGGTTAGAGGTAAACAGTATGATAGGAGGGCCACTTGAGAGAAAAAGATGGGCTGAGAACAATTGACCGTATAAGGATTCGCCTGGTCCCTTGTTCACGTAGCACCATTAGAATCATCCTCAACGTTACTCTATCAGATGTTTACTTCCTGTTGGCAGGCTGTCCTGTCGCCATATCTGATCTAGACTGCTATTCTGCTTTGTAATTGGGTTTAGGGGACATGGGGTTGGTTGTGGTGTGTAGAAAAACTGTTTCTTGTGTGCAGAAGGCCACTGTGGTCAATGCAATTTCGATTGTGTCGTTACTTTAAGGAACATTTTTATTTGAAGGAAAGTAAAGAGGAAGGTTTTGAGAGCTGTGCTACCCCAAAACCTCTGCACTCCTCTCACTGTCACCCCTAACACAGAATTAATAAATGTGTCTGTATGCATACAGTATATATCACAGATGTCAGATGGCTGAGCGGTGAGGGAGTCGGGCTAGTAATCTGAAGGCCAGTTCGATTCCCAGCCGTGCCAAATGACGTTATGTCCTTGGGCAAGGCACTTCACCCTACTTGCTTCGGGGGGAATGTCCCTGTACTTGCTGTAAGTCGCTCTGGATAAGAGCGTCTGCTAAATGACTAAATGTAAATGTAAATATCATCATATATAGCAATCAAGTAGCCATTGTAGCCTCTCTCTTGATAAGCATGTTGTATTTTAGTCAGGCTAATGGTATTTTGTAAGCATCAGGTACAACTGGGACCAGATTAGTCGGTGCGCTGATGTTTTATGCATATCCCCTGCAGAGCAAATGAAGTGCTTATCCCAGTCTGCACGCACATGATTAATAGGTCCCTAACATCATGTATGTATGTATGTATGTATGTATGTATGTATGTATGTATGTATGGGAGAGAAAGAGAGAGAGGTGTAAAGGATACCTAATCCAGCTATTCATATATTTTTCCAGAGGCTTCCACAAGAAACTGGGCTTACATCGCACCCTCTGTCAGTGTTCTTCATCTTGTTACCTTTGCATCTGTTATTACCTTGTTGTATCTCTCCTTGATAGGACTTAATTTCTGTTCATGTAACCAACACGTGGCAGGGAACAGCGCGTCCACGTCCCAGATAGAACGTCACGTAGGCCGGACTCCCTGAGGATTTGTGTGGGGGTTGTGAGTGAGGGAGCGAGTGTAATCTCCACAGACGGCGAGGAGTCTAAACTGACACATTGGTGTTGCTTAGAGGCGGGTTTGCTCGACAGTGTATTACAATGGACTCTCCAGACCGCTCAAATAGTAAAGCGAGTGGGTGTTTGTAAGTGTATTTCTAGGGTATTTGAATAGGCTGTGTGTGGTGGGGGAAGGGACCAAAGGCAGGTAGGGGAAGCTACTCAGTGACACATCACCAATGTTCAATGGTTAAAAATAAATAAATGCCCCCTCCATTTTGTGTCAGTTCAATATACAATTTCGTCCCAGTAATTTTTTTTACTGGGGTTCTTAACTATCCAAGTTATTTTGTTTTATAGGGGCTATAGTTATAATTATTGGTTAATTTGTTATTTTCTTTGGTATTTTATTTTTCAGAGCTGTGTACAGTATACTGTTTTCTTGGTAGTCTGCTGTTGGTGCGCCGTGTATGTGTTTACACACACGGCCATCTCCTCTTTCCCATGGTGATGACACACATACACTGTCACTCCAGGGACACCAGAGCATGTGAATCATTTAAATATTAAAAAGGGATCAAATAATTTATGACATGCTGGTACAACCGTGTCTAGCAGAGCTCAGCCCTGTCTAGAGAGAGAAAGGAAAAGGGAGGGGGGAGGAAAGGAAGGAATTGGAGAGGGGTATAAGAAGGGATGAGAGGGAGGGAGGGAGGGAGGGGATCCTTTCTGCTGTTCATTTTGTGTCCCTCTCAGACTCCTCTCCAAAATGGCCCCTGTTCTAGGGAAGTGAACAGACTTTGTTGAGTCTGCTGGTAATTTGAGCCCAGTATTCATGGCCTGGGAGCAAACTAGGGAGGGAGGGGAAGGTAAAGAAAAGCTTTGCTTCTACTTATGGAATCAACCTCCCAGTTCACTGTCTGGTTGTTTTGGAAGAGGCCCAGGAGTGAACTCCCTTTGTGGCTTTGTAGCAACTAGCTATTTTAGTCACTAAAATGGATCACTGGTACAGTAGCAGAGCCATTAACAAGTCAAGTTGCTTGACTAAGCACTTTACTCTGTGATAGTGTGCACCCATGAGCTCGAAGTTTCCTTTTTTTCTTTTTAGCACTAGCGTTCAGTCACACTGTTGTTGCCCGTTTGTGACCTTGCCGTCTGTTACATAATCAGAACTTGTCTGTTCCAAAATTGGACTGTGAGGCAACATTTCTGGGGGGTGGGGTGTTGAACACTGTACAGCAGCGAATGCTTAGACCTAAGTCTGGATATTCTTATATTACAAGAATGGAAAGGCTAAAATGGGGACTCGGGGTAAAAAAAAGGAAAATAAGAGTAGCAGATCTTGATGTCCTAAATAACCCACCTTTTAATATTGTTTTGATGGCCATTGGGTCATTTTAATGGGCCCATTTCAAGAACAACAAAGGGCCATTATAGAAATATAAAAACAGGTTGTGAGCCACACCTATTCCCTAAACCTGGTCCTGTTCTGATTCTTATTTGCCTGTGGTCTACACCAATACACCAATTCTATTCAGTGCAACAATGCCCAGGGTCAACTGACCTTGACATTATTAGTCGCTAGCCACCCTTGTTGTTGCCTTGGTGGTAGTAACCATCGACTGTGAACGCAAGCCCGCCACTGTAGCTAGGAGACAGCTTTTTAAATGCCATGCATCTCAGAGCTTTTTTTTTGCCAATAGTTACTATAGTTTGATCTACATCTTCAAACTTTGTTTGACGTAGTCTAGCTACAGGACATACTTATTGTTCGTTTTCTCTGTAGATGTTTTGTTTTGGTTGGATAATTTCCTGTTTGTTTGCTTGTATGTGTGAAAACCACACCCTGCATTGTCCGGTGGTATCTAGACGTAGCCCTGCGTGTGCACATGTGGGTCTGTGTTCACAGTCACTGTGCATGGCCCTGAGATGACCTCAGTCTTTCGGGAGCGTGTAAATGACGGTGTTCGGAAAACCAGGTTCCTCTTCAGCAGGCGGACCATCCGGCCTGCCTGGCCGTTGTCAAACGGCTGACTGGGCGGGCAGGAGAGACGGCGAAAGAGAGAGAGAGAGAGAGAGAGAAAGAACACAGAGGATGAGTGTGGGTCAGTGTCCCAGCAGTATCTGCGATCACATGACATGACGGCCGAGCCTGATGCTGTATGACTCACCCGCTCCCTCTCTGTCGTTATGTGTCTGTCTCACTCTCTCTCTCACCCTCTCTCTCTGACGTGCTCTCTCTCGTTCTTTTGCTCTCATATGCCGTCTAGTGAGGGAAACGGCCCCCACTGGTTCTCCTTGGTACTGCAGCCTGCCCGAGGACAGATAAGCCCGTCCTGTCGGGGAGGGGGTGTACAGCTAGTGGCACAGGGATCTGTCTCTGTTGTTTTTCCCCTCTCTGAATAGGCCCCTCTATCCAGCGAATGGAAACCTTTGTATGGGGTATGAGACAGTGTTGTCGCAACAGGCCCATAGCGAGGCTGCCACTGTAGGTGGGGCAGGCGAAAACTCCAGTTGCATTAATACTCAATACAGAATCCATAGCGACGTGACTCAGCACATTTGGTTTGTTGAATGGGAATCTGATCGGCTCCCTTTTGAAACTGTCCTCTTGGACCATGTGGTTCCACTGGTCAATGTCTTATCTTTTCTGGGCAAGTGTCATTCAACCGAAACAAGGACGCTCACAATCTCTTTGTTTCCTGTCAGTCGGTACACATATTAGGCTTCTCACATGGTCTAATTCATATTTGTAATCTTTAAACACAAGCCAAATGGAGAGCTTTGTAAAAGGAGCGCAGCCATTTTATTTTGGAACAAGCTGAGCCATTGAAAGTGAAAATATCTGTGTTGCATGAGGACATTGCTTACTTGATAACACTTGATATCTAGCCATATCTTGCTTCTAGTGTCAGTCTCATTTTGCCAAAGCTATACTGTACTGTCGTGTGGCACTAAAGATGTTTCTGGCAGCAAAAAAAAAGCTGAGGACTGACGTTTAATGTAAGCAGTACACCCGGTGGTGGTTTCATTGCTATTTCTCTGCATGAAATGTTAAAGTGTGTGTGTGTGTACGCACTAGCCCACTCAACTGACGCCTGCCTAACCTCAACAGGTCTCCTCATGTCCGTGAGCCGTCGCCTGCGGCTCTGCGGCGCCCCACCCCTGGAGTGGTCAGTCGCTGCAGTTCGGACCCCGTGATCGTCCACACCCCCCATTCCCCTCCCCTCCCTTCCCTCCCCCTTTCCTCTCCTACCCTTTTTTCCCTTCCCTTCTCCCCCCCCCCCCTTCCATGCTCTGCTGTGACTGGACGTCATGAGCATAGTAATCGCACTGGGAGTCACCACACCAGAAACGTCTTACTCAGATATGGCTGCTGGATCAGAGTGAGTAGCGTTCCATCAAACATGGCTTTACAGTCGGGTGATTGGGGTCGTGTTTTATCAATTTGACCTGCGGTTCGTCTTATTTAGTTAGTAGTCGACTTTTTATTATCTGCACATCCCCAGACAGTTGACTGAGGCCACAAGCAAGACCCAATGAGTCCAGGAATATTGTGTGATGGTGGGGCAGGCAAGGAGGGAATCTGTTAAGAAACCATTCCCCATTTGAGTGTAGGCCAAAGTTTCAGCACTGTCTGAATATCTTTCCATTGATCCTCCCTGAAACAGGCTAATGAATAACAAGGGTTTATGTTCTCGAACTTAAAGTCCTAATCTGTCCCATAGTATACAGAATAGTGCAAACCTCAAGACTAGAAAGCAAAGAGCATTCCTTTAGAGTCCTGTAATGGCTGAACAACGCAGCACAGGGTAACAAAGGTCTATCAATTGTACCATAGGTAACCTTAGCCTGACGACATGACTGGGGCTCTGAGGAATGCTGCTACTTTGGGTCCCCTCCCCCCACCACCTCCTATCCTTCCTTCCACGTCTGCCATATTTCTTAGAAATCAAGTTCTCTGGGTAGGGGTGGGGGCAATTCACGTGAGAAAAATAAGACATGCTGACATTTATTATATCTAGACCTCAGACCCAACATTGTGTCCGGACCGTTTGACATTTCAACTCATCTCGCTTTACGCAGGACTGAGTTTGTTAGCTATAGGTCATAATTTGTCAAAACCTCTGCAAAAAGGGCAGCACGAGTTGCATAACATCATGGCGGCTAACATTCCCTTTCCTGAATTGCAACCCTCTAATGCTCCCCTGCTTCTTCTGTGCTCTTAGTTTGGTCTATGATGCCACCTACTGTTCATTTGGATTCTGGGTATTATTTTCTGTTCACATTTAGGTCAGCTTGTCGGCACGTCAGCCTTAGGACTACTTCTAACAGTTGGCATGTCTTTTTTTTGTGCTTCTCACAAAATTTCTGTCTCTCTTGTGACTCAGCCCTGAGTCCGTGGAAGCAAGCCCTGCCGTGAACGAGAAAACCTACTCCAATCATAGTTGTGGGAGTGCACAAAGTCATGGGTATCGGGGACTACCATATGCTGTGAGTACACAACCTCTTCTTCTACTGCACTTTCTGTTGTACCTCAGTATCACTCATACATTCAGTAGGTTTTCATTTTGAAATACTTTTGATTAATACGTTTTGTCGACCGTAAATATGTGCATTTATCCATGTAGTTGCCAATACCATTCCAAGCTTCATGTAGTGAACCAACAGAAGCAAGGGAATTACGTGAAATATTAGACAAAAATTTGTAATGACGAATCACGACACGCCTTCCGTTATTCCAGTTAACAGCTGTGTTGTTTCACGGTACCTTTTTTTGTCCTCATTTTCACTCGTCTCCATTTTCCGTTTCCCTTTTTTCTTTTTGTTGCCTGAACACCCGTTGTTTGAAGATGCAACAGTCTTCCGTTGTGTGTTGTCAGGATCACAACTATGGCGCGCCCCCTCCCCCCACCCCACCCGCCTCCCCGCTCTCTCAAACCATCATCCCCCGGGTGGAGCTGAACGGTGTGGCCCGCGGCACGCGCTACCACCCCAACCACGACGAGGAGAACTCGGCCGACAGCGACAGTTCCTCGGAGGAGGATGGCGGCGTGGCAAGCTGGTGCCACTGCAGCCTGACACAGGATGGCTTCCTCATCAAGTGCGAGAGCTGCAGGTGAACATGTGGCCATTTTGGAACTTGTTTGTCTTTTTGTTTATTAGTGTCCACATGCAAGAGATTTGATGTAATACGCAATAAATGTAATGACTATTTTGTATTAAAAGTGTGTTTTGTGTATCTGACAATATTGTGTTGAGTGTATTTTAGCGGCCAGTTATTATGCTGTTAGCTGACGTGTAGCCTTGTCTTGATAGTTTCAGGGGTTTGGACAGATGGAAAGGTGTTGAGGGCCAGCGCAGGAAACCTGAAAATGTATCAGGTACGATCACAGATGTGCATCAAACGGCAGAACCCAAGTGTGCATCAGAGGACACACTCAGAATTCAAGATGATAGTTGAGCTGAAGCTGATGATCTTTTCCGTTTCCTGTTGTTTTTCCCCCCTCCAGTGGGTGAGAGCAGTGCCACAGAGAGTGGTGACGAGGAGGTTTCCCCCGCCACGGTGTCCTACACAGCCACCCAGCACACACCCACCAGCATCACCCTCACTGTCAACCGCGTCAAGAGGAACAAGTCCAAGAAGAGGAAGAAGAGTACAGAGAAGGCTAGGGGAGCACCCAAGGGCAAGAAGGTGAAGGTAGGGGTCGCTAGGCGGGTGGAGCTCTAGGGGGCGCTAAAGAAATATGGGGTAGTTAGCCAGGTTTATCGCTAACAGCTTCAAAGCGACTGTAAAGATGGTCCAAAGAGTCAAAATGTAAAAAAGACGCATTGCTATAATGCTGTGCTGGCATCTAAGCTATCACTAAGTGACCTACAAGAGCTAAACAAACCAAGTCTAATGCACTTCTAGGTAGGTGACTTTGCTGCATGCTTAGTGCACTTCCTGGAGACATTTCCAAGTGTGCTTAACACTGGGTTGGGCAAATGGTGCCAGATACGGCAGGAATGACGGCACTAACTGGGCCTTAATGTGGAGCTAGTTGAAAACCACCCAGTGTGCTAAATGCTGCGGTGTTGAAAACAGCCAAGAGTGCTAACAGCATTCCATACAGAAAGTGCTAAGCATACTGCCAGTGGCCAAAGGAAAAAGGCTTAGCATGCTAAAATATGCACCCTTAGCTTGTCGGCCTAGAACATTGCTTGTCAGTTAAAATTAGTAGAACATTTAAGATTTGAGAGATTTTTAGGAGAATGATATTCACTCTGTAGATAACATTTGAATTTGATGTTTTTTGTTGTTGTTTTTTTTACATACTTTTTTTTCTTTTCTTCCACAGGCCTTTAGGGAGGGTTCAAGGAAGTCCATGAGGATGAAGGTAGGGTAGTAGTTCTGACAGAAATGTGATTACAAATCACCGTCACACTTTTTAATGTCAAAGCTTTTCTGTCGGCAAATAGTAAACCTGCATTTCACTCCCCCCCAAGAACTCTACGACAGAGGCCAGCCAGGTTGACGAGAACACGGCCGAGGGCTGGGAGTCTAAGATCCGCCAGTGGACAGACCAGTACGAGGAGGCCCTGGCCAACCAGTACAGCGCCGATGTCCAGACTCTGCTCCAGCTGCACCGCGCCGCCAACACCACGGTCACAAACGCCACCGCTGAAGCAGAGAACGAGTCTGTGACGCGGTCGCCACAGGGGCAGGTCAGAGCATCGGCGGACATGATGGACACCATCAATCGTACAGAGCTGGCATGTAACAACACTGTGTTGGGCTCTCAGATGCAGGTGTGTGTGTATTGTTTGTGTGTTTTGTCTATGTTTGGGATGGTAGGGTTGTAAATTTTTCACTTACAACTTTTTTTCTTTTTCTAAACCTTGAAATTGTTCTAAACCTTTTCTAAAGGTTTTGTAAGAGTTGTGGGACAACTTTGGCCAAATCAATATTACAATTCAATGACATTGATTACAATGACAAGTTCCCCATTTTGAGTTTGAGATAATAACCTGTTTACACGTCTTCATACAAGTTACAGCTGGGGCGGGTGACGCGCGTGCAGAAACACAGGAAGATTTTGCGGGCCTCCAAGGACTTGCAGCCAGACACACTCATTATCGAGTACCGGGGCAAGGTCATGCTCAAACAGCAATTTGAGGTCAACGGACACTTCTTTAAAAAGTAAGATGCTACTTAGTTGCCACAACTGCAACTCCAGAGCCTCTGATCTCTTGGGCAAATATTTTAATTTCACTTTATGCAACAGGGTGCCTAAATGGGAATTTCTGACAAAAATGTCATCAACTCAGGTGCTGAAGTGAGTACATGCATATAGTTGATACAGGTTGAACGGAAAAAATATATTTTGTGAATGTTCACAGCAGTAGTAGAAGTTAAGCACAAAATATTTGACAAAAGAAGGAACAACTTCAAATGTGTTACATTTTGGCACACACATTTTCAGTCAAATTCATTAAATCCAATAGAGAGAGATCGTAGACTTTTGATGACATGCTAATTTTTCCCACTAAATGACAACAGGGACTGTGCAAAGTTTCAGACTGCTCAGACGAAAGACCTATAAGTTAAAAGATTTTGTAAGGGGTCATCAAAGTGTCCTGTAAGATTTAGTCCCGAAAACGTATCCAAAACCTATTCAAATTGACCGAATGATTCATATTGACTCAATAGTTATTGAGACCATTCCTAAATGTGATTTTAATATAATATGAAGCTCTTTACAAACTAAATTACATACACACACACACGAGTGTTACTGTGTGTGCATTTGAACTGGGATAATCAGGTGGGAGTCAAAGGGAGTCAGGTGGCTGAGCGGTGAGGGAATCGGGCTAGTAATCCGAAGGTTGCCAGTTCGATTCCTGGCCGTGTCAAATTACGTTGTGTCCCTGGGCAAGGCACTTCACCCTACTTGCCTCGGGGGAATGTCCCTGTACTTACTGTAAGTCGCTCTGGATAAAAGCGTCTGCTAAATGACTAAATGTAAATGTAATAATCCCTCTAATAATGCCACGAATCTTTGTGTGCATGTGTATCCGTATGTCTGTATTTTGAATGGGATTTTAGGGCAGCGAGTTTCCCATGATTATTTCAAGAACCGGGCACTTTGCAAAGCTCTTATTTTGCAGGTGTCCTTTTTATAGTCCAACGGAGTGCAGTGGTGTTTTTTGGATGAGCATTTCCCAAAAATAATTTGCTGCCAGTTTTGCTCTCTTCGATCTGGACTCTATGTTGAGTTACAAGTTACAATAGACTATACAGAATAAATAGTAGAGAGTAAATCAATGACAAAAAAAGTTGAGAAGAATATCTGTTTTTTCAACTGGTTATCTCAAAACCACAATATCCCAAAAGTAGAAAATTCCTGAAAGGTTCGACTAAAAAGTAACAAATGAAGAACCGTAAATTGACTGAATTGAATCTGGATAGTTTGGTAACCATGAGAATTGTATGTCTAATATGCCTGTGAGTGACCTGAGTCGAGTCAGCATTTAATTATTTTAATTCAGTAATGCTCAGGTAGATGCCACTATGATTGTAACCAACCCTTCTTTGTCTTTCTCATAGGCCTTACCCTTTCATTCTCTTCTACTCCAAGTTCAACGAGGTAGAGATGTGCGTTGATGCACGGACATTTGGAAACGACGCTCGCTTCATCAGGAGGTCCTGTACACCCAATGCAGAGGTCAGCCATCCTGGAACTGACAAATAATATTATTGATAGAAAGAGTTTAGTTCCACGACAAGTGTTCTTTTACCTACATGAATGGTTTGGGAATCACCATAAACTAATCTCTGTCTGATTTTGGTCCTGTAGGTGCGTCACATGATCGCAGAGGGCATGATCCACTTGTGTATCTATGCTGTTACTCAGATCACCAAAGACGCAGAGGTCACTATTGGCTTTGACTACGAGTTCAATAGCTGGTTAGTCACTAAGATTTTTTTTGGGCCCCCACTTAATTAAATGTGTATACTCATTATACATATGACATAATGTATTGTGGATATGTAAAATACATATACATAATACTTAAGTATTAAAAGTTAGTTTTTAGTTTTCCACTTTGTAGCAGTAGGATGTGTGGATGTGCCAAACACAACCTCCCCTCTTCTTCCCAACTTACAGTAACTACAAGGTGGACTGCGCCTGCCAAAAGGGCAACCAAAACTGCCCCGTGCAGAAGCACAACCTGAGCCCCCGTGAGAACCTTCTGTTCCCCCCTGCCCTGCCCCCTCCGTCCTCCTTGGCGGGGGCGGAGACTCGGCGGCGGAAGGCGCGGAGGAAAGAGATGGAGGGCGGCGTGGGGCCCGGGGCCACATCTGACGACAGCAACCTGCCCCCGGAGGAGACCGGAGAGGCTCAGGATGTGCGAGGAGGGAGCGATCCAGAGGTGTGTGTGTGTTACTAGCATGGCTGTCGTACACACATAACCGGGTCAGCCTTAAGGAACAGTTAGAGGTGGATATTTTAATTGTTAACATTTGATCTTTCGTTTTCTTTGTTCCTGTCTGATGGTGTTCAGGAGGGACTTGTATACGGGGTGAAACAGGAAGAAGGGCTGGAAGGAGAGCTGGACGAAAACGGCCTACTTATGTCCAGCCGACGAGTACGTACCACACTATATATAAACACAATATATTCTAAAGGACTCAATTAAATATTACATTTATCATGTATTCAAAATACCCATATGGTGCAAATCTCATATCTTTGAGTATATCTATTTAATCATTTAATGCATATTTGTTACTTAATTTCTCTTGAAATTGTTAGTAAAAATGTGATCTGTTGGGAAAATGCGAAATCGTTATTTGTCCATCCCTTGTCTCGGCAGACCCGCGAGGAGCGCAAGGCGGAGGCCATCATGCACGTGTTCGAGAACCTCGACAAGAGGAAGCGGAGGGCGACCCAGGGTGGTGCCTCCACAGGAGGAGGAGCCGAAGAAGCGAAGCAGGAGGGCTCTCCATCTGAGGAGGGGGCAGTGAACCCCTCAGGGGGCAACCCTGCGCCTCACAGCACAGGGATGGGGGTCAGCACGCGCCGCACCACCTATGTCTCTGTGAGTTGGGATTGTTGTCATATATTTTTTTCTTCTTAGTTTAGTTAGAGTTTCTGCTTTACTAAAAGTGTAACTAAAACTCTCCTCAGGAACCGACAGTTGAGCTTGACAAGACCCTAGCGTCAACGCCAACCTCCTCTGCCGGCGCTCCCAATCTCCCTGCTCCCTCGAAGCCACCACCCTCCCGCTCCACCAAGCCCCGCCCCAAGAGCCGCATCTCGCGCTACCGCTCCAGCTCGTCGCAGCGTGCCCGCCGCCAGAGGCAGGCCCTCGCCCAGCAGCAGGCCGCGGCCGAGCAGGGGGGCGGAGCGGCCGAGGAGGGGCCTCAGGGCCCAGTCGGGGCAGAGCCTGGCCCAGGGGACGCCGGTGCGACAGCTGGACACACTCTGGACGGAGACCTCAGCTCCACTCTGAACAAGGGCAACCTGCGCTACCCCAAGACCAAGAAGGTGAGTTGGAAGGTGTAGGTGTTGGGTTAACCTTTTGTCAAACAGTCAAAGCTGTTGCAAATAGTATATATGACACTCTTAGTCTTGAATGCTGGAAGGTAAACTTCCCATCTATAATGGTGGCCTGCTTTCCCTACCCTGCTAGTACTTGGTGACTGAGTGGCTCAACGACAAGGTCCCCGACAAGGCGTCCCAGGAGGCTCCTGGGGTGGCGGAGCGCCCTCTGCGCATCACCAGCGACCCCACGGTGCTGGCCACCACCCTCAACATGCTGCCCGGGCTGTCCCAGCCGCCGCTCATCTGCACGGCACCCAAACACTACGTCCGCTTTGGCTCACCCTTCAACCCGGAGCGCCACCGCCCACGGCCCCTCAAACTGGACGGCACCTACGGCTGCTACAAGAAGGTACTGTGTATGTTGGGAGCGGAGGATGTAGGAATGCAGTTCGGTGTGCGTTTGTGTTTGTGTATGAAGGCTTTGATAGCCAAGGACGTTCAGGCAGAGCATCAGGGAATTTAGTGTGTGGTTCAGTCCAACTGAAGCCAGTCTAGTTGCTGTATGTTTTGGTGAGTGGTGTCTTTGTTGGTTTTCTCTGAACCCGCCCCATTGTGCCCCCTTAGAGGTGGATCCAGCAGGCCCAGGATGAGAGCTGCTCGGCCAGCTTGGAGGACGGCACAGAGTCCACCTCCTCCCACCAGAGCAACAGCAGCAGCTCCACCCCTAACCCTCCCTTCACCGGTACTTCCATATCATATACACGTAGTGTACATTCTGTTGTTGACTTTCTCGTTTCTCTCACGGCGTGTTGTCGTTCCAAACAATCTAACCTTTTGGAATCATCATTGTGGGGGGACTGTCTCGCATCTCTCTCCCGTGCAGAACTGGCGGCGCCCATCAAGAAACGGAGGGCAAAGTACGCCTCAGAGGCTTCGGCCACACCCATCGAGCACCTCCTGCCGCCTCTGTCACCGGTCACGCCGCCCCCGCCTTCGGACCCGCTGCTGAGCGCATCATGTGCAGCCCTGCTCCTGGGCATGCACCCTCACCACCACCACTACCCTGGGGACGAGGAGGAGGGGGTGCATCGGCCCAACAGCCTGGCCTGCTCCCCCCTGCCTTCACTGCCCACCAGCCGCTGCAACACCCCACTGCAGTTTGAGGTAAGGACACACAAACACACCTCACTCACAGAAGAACGTGTAGTAGGCTGTTTGCTGGAGTCATGTGGTGACACGGCAGTTTGAAGTGTGTTTACCCTGTCTCTGACCGTACTTTTTGTCTTGCTGCTCCACTCTCCAGAACATATCGTCCCCAGAGGCCTCTCCTCTACATAGGCCAGAGTCCATCTCTCCAG
Organism: Osmerus eperlanus; assembly: GCF_963692335.1. NCBI lineage: Eukaryota > Metazoa > Chordata > Actinopteri > Osmeriformes > Osmeridae > Osmerus > Osmerus eperlanus. The sequence goes on from NC_085018.1 coordinate 4,790,934, forward strand.
AGGTAGGTCCCCCTTTCTCTCTCTCTCGTTCTTGAGTCCTCGATTAGAGTTTTGCTAACAATATGTGTTCCCTTCTATTTTGTTCTCTCCTTCCTTCCTGCAGCCATGCCTAAGGACAGACTTTGATTTGGGCCGCCCCCAGTTCCCGGACCTCTCTCTCTCCTCCTGCATGGAGAGCCCCGTGCCCCTTGGCCCCGATGACTTCTCCCTCTTGGCGGGGGCCGCGCCCCCTGAGTCGCAGGGGCCCGCCTCTGTAGAAGAGGGCTCTCACACCCCCACACAGGCCACGCCCCCAGACGCTGGGCCGAGCCGAGAGCAGGCTTTCAGGACAGAGTTCAACCTGATCTATACCTGCTCACCCCTCAACGCCAACCTGGGCAACCCCACCACCGACAGACGCCTATCCCAGTCGGAAGGCAGCTTCTCCCCCGCCGAGTCGTTCTACGGCACCGTGGGTGGGCAAGGCCTCCAAGTGGAGGCGGGGCTTGGCTCCATGTCGCCCTATGGCGAGCCGAATTACGGAGGAGGGTACCCGGACAGCGACACACCGCCCCACACCAGCAATCCACCGCAGAAAAAGAAGGCAAGTCGACCATTGTGGGTTGTTGTAATCAGTACTGTCAGAGTGCCACTGCCAATCAAGTTCTAGGAGATTACTTTTTGTAAATGTTTGTAATGTTTAAAGGTCCCATGACATGAAATGTTCACTTTAGGAGGTTATTTAACATTAATATGAGTTCCCCTAGCCTGCCTTTGGTCCCCCAGTGGCTAGAAATTTCGATAGGTGTAAACCAAGCCCTGGGTATTCTTCTCCGCCTTTGAGAAAATGAAAGCTGAAACGCTCGGTTTTGAAAATGTTCCTATTATGACGTCATAATAGGGAAGGTTACCTCCCCTTTCTCTGCTTTTCCCGCACAGAAAATTTGGCACACCAATGAGAAAATTAGCTACGACCGTGCAAGCGCGATATTGGTTTTTCCTCGAGACATCATGGCTTGTAAACGACCAAAGCATGGCAGTTAGCCCCGCCTCTTTCTTCCTCATAGCATTTAAAGCTACAGACACAGAAACTGCACGTCCTGAGGAAAGATCATTGTGGGACTGCTCGTAGTGGCTGTAATTCTGCACCAAGGCTGAATTTTGGGAAAGAGACTTCAGATACAGTATTAAGGGACCACTAAGGCCTATATAAATGCATCCAAAAACAGCATGTCATGGGATCTTTAAGAACATGCACAGCGGTATGGTAGAAGGCATCATGCAACATAGCAATTGCTAAACTTGTAGGTGAGAGGATGATGAGTGCTTCATTGAAAGGCTAATGCTCTATACACATGATACTTTTTCAACAACAACTTCTCGCCGACTTAGTGTTAGATATGGCAATTTGCCTTACTTAAGTCACTGTCGTGTTGACAAAACTGAACAAAATGGGCAGATAATAATCAATCAAACTAAAAGTTTGGAGCAAGAGAAAATGCTTGTGTGTGTGTGTGTGTGAGTGACAACTGAACCGATTTTTACTGAACCCTTTTTATCGCTTCTGTGTGGATTCTGTCTCTTCCCCTCCTTTAGCTCTGGCCCCAACGATTTCGTGTTCTTCTGTTAGATTTCACCCCCGTCCCAAATGTCCAATCTCCTCCCTTTCCTCACTCCCCCTGCTCCCCACCCCCTTGCTCCTTGAAACCTTTGCCAAATCTTTCTTCCACTGTTTTTCCCAATGCAGAGAGCCAGCCTGCACACCATTAGTCTGCTGACAGACAAGCCAGATTACCAGGCTTTAGCAGTAAGAAGTGAATACAAGCCAGTACAAAATATGGTGAATATTTTTTTCCCGTTATGACTACCAGTCTTAGAAGTGTGCATGTCAGTATTGTTGGTTGTTTTTTTGGTTTTGTTAGTTTTTTATAATTATTTTTTTGTGCATCTGCATACATACAACCAACTCTTCCTACCCCTTCCCCCCAGAAACCAAATCCCACATGTTCGAATGTATTCACTCAACCATGGGCCATTTGATGTCATTCCGTCCTAAATGCAGCATTCAAATGCAAACGCGTCATCACGAGTTGTCTGACCCTCTGGTTTGAACGCAGCTAGGACGCACTGCAAGCAACCTCGTTGAGGCTCATGCGGGGTTCAGCCTACCTGGGTTTGTCTCAGAGTCCATCCATCCCCTGCCTCCCCCACCACCCTATGCTCATCCCAAATCTTCCTTTTGCCTCTAGGTTATCCAGAGGCATACAAATACAGGCCATCCGTTAGATTGAATTAGATAACCCTTCACCTCCAAAATTTGCAGCTTATCCCATGGCCTCAATGCTCAGCAACAAATGGTTGGAGGAAGCCAAGTTTACCACAACCAGTTTTCTCAGATGCCAGCTGGCATCTGCTACTCGTTCTGTTGCTTCAACTACTCATCCACCCCCTCGTCAGCCTGCCCTCCATTGATTCCTCATTTTCTCCTTTTCTCCCCGCGCCCTTCCTCAAGCCTGCCTGTGCCATGATGACATTTCCGCTGGTCTGCTCTTTCTCTCAGTTTCTCTCTCAGTTTGACCTGAGCATATATATGTGGGTGTGAGCTCTGTGGTTGTGAATTTTAACTTTTGAAGTTGGCCATTTTGTTACCATTTTGTTTTTCTGTCTCTTTTCAATGGTTGCTGTTATGTTGTGATGCTTCATTTATTGCTAATGGGGATGATACTGGTGATGATAATGAAAGGTTGCTTGTAGTGTTTTCTTTCCAACATTTAATGAGTTACTAACAAGAACTGAAAGGTAATAATGCTGTGTGTGCGCTTTCTCATATGCCAGTATGACCGCGCCGCAATATGATTGACCATGAAGATGATTCATGTGCATAATTAACCCTGTTTAGTTTTCTCTTGATATGAGAGAGCTACTTTGGATTGCTTCTCATTGTACTTCCTTCTTTCTGTTTATTTCAATTTTGTTGTTGCATTGCATTTTTGTCCTCCATGAAGTAATTGTCCATCCATGTTTAGATCCTGCATATCATTGAAAGACAAAGAGAGATCTTCTTTACGTTAGATGTAGGGTCTTTTGAAGTCTGGTCAGATATTAGATAGACTAATTGAACATGCTTTCGAGGTGAGTAGAAATGCCTGATTTGTATGCATGTTGTCCACACATTTCGCCATACCATACGACAGCTGACGATGCAACCTTTTTGAGGCAGGTTTTTAGTTTTTCATGACCTCATAGTTTAAACGCACCTACCGGAAACAAAAAATGACGACAGAGCTCATTTCCCCCCAGGTGTCTCTGCTGGAGTATCGCAAGAGGAAGCAGGGGAGTGGCCGGGACTCGGAGCCAGGCGGGGGTGGCAGCAACCTGGGTACCCCCACCCGGCCCGGCTCCATGGGCCCCGGCAGGGCCGAGTCCCCAGGGATGATCTCCCGCCCCCCCCACCACCACCACCACTCCCAACACCACCACCCACACCTGCAGCCCCCGACCTCCTCCTCCTCCTCCCCACACAGCTCCTTCTCCTCCCCCGCCCACCCCTCCTCTTCCATCGCCCAGATCGAAGAGGTCAGCCCCCCACCGGATCACCATCAGAACTCCTCCCAGGCCTCAGGCCAACAGCATCAGGGCAACAGCCACTGGTAAACACACCCCTGTTTTTTCCTATATGCATGCAACTGTTTTGCGTCCTCATTCCCATCTTGGCAATATAACATAATTAGCTATGAAATGTATAGAATGGGAGTGAAGTTGGGAATATTTGTAATTGTATCGCATGATGTTTTGCTAGGTTGGTAACTCCACCCCACCCAGATTATACCCAGGATTTTTTTTTTTTGTGCACCGGGTCCTTACATTGCAAATGCGGCTCTGTCTGAAAAAACAGGGGACCTTGTGTACTATTCATTTTTATTTTAAGGTTTTCATTTTCTGAAGTTTGGGATTATAGTGCCTTTTCCCTCTACTTGACCAAGTGTAACCATGTGGGGCTGCCTTCCTCTGACCACAGGATGGTGCCCACCAGTGTGGAGCGCCTGAGAGAGAGCCACGGGGTTCTGGAGCGAGTCCTTCGAGGGGGCCTCAAGATGGAGCGCACAGCCAAGAGACTAGGCGGCGCAGACGCAGACAAGGACCCTGGTACGGCTTGGTCACGACTGTCACACCAACCCAACGACACTGAGAGTGTCAGACTTTTGTGATGATTGGAGCATCATTCAATAGCCATTTTACAAAACAACTACAAAACTATACATGTTTAGCTCTGGCTCCTGGTCCCCTGTTAGTTTTTTTTAAAGTTTTTTGTAATTTATTTTCCTTTTTTCTTCTTTCAAAATTCCAGATGCAGATAGGTATGAGCTACAGACCATGGGCAGGGCCTCTCCTATGAAGAGTCCACATAGATACAGCCCATCTGTCTACACACATCAGGCAAGTGTCACCTGCAAGTCTCAGATATATCAGATACCGTTGTGGACGTATAAAATCATTTTGTATATTGTGTATATAAGACCATACAGTGTTCAGCCAAATGTCCCCAAGGATATAAATCGGTTAGTGTCCTATTTTAATTTGTACCTGTTTTATCGGGTTGCAGCCCTCCTCGTCGGAAAACCATCATCAGACGGACAGTCCGGTGCTCCTGCAGACCAGCACGGCATCATCTCCATTCCGTGGCTCCTACAGTCCCTCGGCTGCACCTCCTTCTGGACAGGGCTTCTACTCCCGCCTGTCCTCCCACATTGACCCCTCCCAGCAGCCCCACAACCCCCCTTCCTCCTACCCCAACCAGACCACCTCTGCAGACTCAGCCCAATGTGGGACCTCCAGGACACCAGGGGGTGCTCTCCATCAGCAAAGCAGCAGCAGCAACATGGATGTGTCCAATAGATACAGCGGGAGCCACCTGAAAGCCAGCCTCTTGAGCAGTGGGCTGTCTCCTACCCCTGGTTCCAGGGCTCATGGGATCCCTAAAACTGACTCGGGTGCGGCTGCTTCTGTGGGGGTCCAAGCGACCCATGCCTCTAGACTGAACCAGCAGCAGCAGGCACCACGGAGCCTGAAGCCAGGCAGCCCTGGACAGGCGGGGTTGCAGGTGGGATCCAGACTCCTCCAAGCCTCTGGAGGCCAACACTACCCGCAGCGCGGGCCGGCCCTCAGTCAGTTTCAGCACCCTCCTATACAGGGGTCGGGAGTAAGGACACAGTCAGGAAGCTTTTAGTGTGTATCTGTGCTTGTGTGAATGTGTGCGAGAAGTCCTGTACCTCCTCAATAAAACCTGTGGAGGACCAAGTATGAAAGAGTTTGGCAGGGGAAATGTACAGACCTAATGGGAGCTAAAGAACTTCTGGTATGGATTTATTATTTTTTCTTTTTTTCTGTTTTTTTTTTTCTCCAAAAAGGAATTACTGCATTCTGCACATAAAAAAAATCAAGGACTTTGACATTTGACAACAGTGAATCAATGGATAAAGCAATGTAAAAGTTTTTTTTAATTATTATTAAAGAAATCATGTGTAATTTGAAATTGCCCTTGGTTTTCCTGCTCTGTACGGACTGTAAACAGGCAACAAGTAATGTTGACTAAGTATCTGTATAAAGTTTAAGGAAAAAAAGAAGTGTACCTGTTGTTTTGGTACCTGGTTTGACAAATTCTCAAGCTGATTTGTGTCTGTCAAAGTTGTTTTGATTTGGCAAACAGCCAGGTCTGTCCTGCAGTATAAGTGTTTCAGTTGGAAAGGGGAAACAAATACGAGCTAGAGCTTATGTGTTTATCATCCGTTATAAAGATGCATCTTAGGGCTCGGGAGTCCAAGAGTTCCATAATTAGTTCATTCCATATGATTTCCAGCTACCTTTCAAATGTAGCCAATTATCGAAGATTCTTTACCTGTATTTAACTTTTTTCTCTCAATTTCTTTTTTTTCCCTTTTTCTTTTTACACAAACTCACCCTCCTTTTTTCTGTCTTCATTTTGCCTAGTACTTCTTCATAGTAGATTTACTATATTGTACTTGAGACGTACAGGTCTTGTAATTCATGGTGCTGCAGACAGTCATGTTTTGAAAAAAGAAATATATATGATTTTATTTGAAATACAGTTACACTCTTCATGAGCATTTAGAATTAACTTTACGTGAGATTTAGATTATTTTTTTCTCCCCCAGTGTCATCATTATAAAAGTACAAACCTATTATTGTGCTGGAAAGCAGGGGAAAATGGCGCTAAGAAGCAGAATATGATTTAATTGTCCTTACTCTTGATGGGTCTTCTATTTGAATCCTTAGGATAAAATTTTATTGGAAAATGTATTGAGAAGATATATATTTTTCTCTTCTTCTGACCAATCCTTGCATTCCGTATGCCAACTAAGAGTACAGGAGAGGGGGGAGACTGGCAGGATGGTTTGGACAGTATATATATAAAAAAGAAAAAGCTGCTGTGTTCTCCTTGTTTGTTTTCTTTTTATCCAAGTGCTGCTTTGAGAACTTTCCCTTTTCACAGAATGCTGTACCTTCATTTTTTATAAGGGTCATCATGAAGCAAGAAAGAATAATTACAGTCATGTGCCATGACCACTGCAGTGGAACTTTTAGACAACGTAAATGACATTGTGTATGCACTGGGAGATGGAGATTCTCCTGGCGATGAAACATGGAAAAGTGGACCTAATTTACAAATACATTTTGGACCCTACCATTTGGCAGTGAGGAGTGTATGTCTATGTCATCCCAGGAAACAACAAAGGGGGAGCAGAAAGGCTGGGGACAGAGGCACTCACTGTTTTTAGCCAATGGGACACTTGTCTGGCCCCCTGCCAACCCGCTTCAACCAACCATCGACATAAGGGTACTCACTTGTTACATGAATGTTTGACAGAGGACTTCAAGAGGAATTTATGACCCAAATTTACCAGCACCTTAATTAAACAAATACAACTTGGCTCAACAAAAACAACCATATGTACAACCAAAAGTACTTGTATAAAAAAAAAGATGTGTTATAAACATGTAAGAAGAAATATAGTACACTTCATTTGCCGCATGATATTTCTTTTTTGGGTCTGATTGACCAACTGACTGGTGGTTGGGATCTAATGTTCAAATCTGTTCAGAGGGTCTGGTTTTGCTCATCCTTGGAGTCCATGCAAAACTAGATGTTGCATATGTTTTTTATTTTATTTATTTTTTATGACATTTAATTTTCTTTGTTGATTCTGTTCCGTTTTTTTTACAGAGCATAGTAGAAACAATTTGGACTCTCCCCCCCCAAAAGATTAAAACTCAGAACAGATGTAATCCATTTTGATAATAAAATACTCATGATGGCAATGTATTTTGAAAACTAGTTTTGAGATTTCATTTGTGGACAAATCACTGCATGTAGACCTACTTATCGCTGTTTTGTTGTTTTAAACAGATTTCAGTTCAATCAGGTTCACACTACCACTGTTGTTTCATTTCAAATACTTTATTAAGAAAATATAAAAAATACAAAGTAAATTGAAGCACAATAGTTGTAGCATGCGTCTCCATAGCTGTACAGACTTACACAAGATTTTTTGAAAGCTGCATGTAAGTGGGTGAGATGGAATGTTGGTCTCCATCTTCCAACTCTGGAAAACTAGCATTCTGTGATACCACCCGTCTGTGTCACAGAGAAGGCTGAACTCCTTTTAGAGAATTACCATAGGACAAAAGCCACAGTGTACTGTTACACTGCACTGTGATGTTAAAAGCGACCAGGCTTTCTTTTATTGCTTCGTTGAGGTGAAATGGTATTGACATCATTTATGAATCAAAAGGCCAAAACATTACTATGAAATCCACGTGTAGCTAAATGTTCAGTTGCTTCATTTGGATAGTGAACTGTCAGAGTGCACATCTCAGGTGAGGAAACATGGATAGGAAACTTACCAAGGGTTGAGAATGTTCTACAGTGGTCTTCTCCAAATACATTGAGAACCAAAGTACTCAAAAAGGAATACATCATCAATTAACATTTGATAATATGTTAAAAGCCACCATCAAACTATGATTAAATAGGCCATGGGATATACAAATTGATAATGTTGTGATAAGTGACAAATATTGCATAATACTGTGGCACTCTTAACAAAATGTGTTACATTGATTTGTTATCATGTTGGTCTTCCATACAAAAGCTATTTAGATTTTTTTTTTTTACTCAATTTAGGACAAGCTCCTTTGACATCCACTGCAAGATTAGTGTTATTTCAGAGAGCGGGTTGCTGCAGTGTCATTCCCGTCACCAAATCCAGCTGTAGGCTCGACACTCCAACTCTGGATACTCCTTATAGACAACACGGTAGCCACACGCTGTTGGAATCCTCTTGCACTTTCTTGGCCATGAGGTAGGCTTCATTGGGCTGGGAAAGCAGCCAGAAAAGTAAAATGTGTTTTATTTAATTCATTTAATAAATTTAAATTAGGACATTTTACCAACATTATATATTGCAAGTGAATTGAGTGGGCCCTGGTGCGTGTTATGTTTAGTATAATGATACTTACGAAAGGCAGGTGTAGCCAGTTTCATGGCAGAAGCACTTGTCACACCCTCTGTAGAATGTTTGACCAGGCTGGAACTGAACCTCTTTGTACATGCAGATACCTGTGGGCAAAGAAAACACAGTCAATAAGATTAAATACAATTGTATGTCTGACATCTAATTGAACCTTTAGATTTGATTGCTTATTTATACTTTTGCTACTTGTTAGTTATTAATTTATTTCTATTTTGGAATGTTCTTGATTAAATTCAAAGTTATTTCATAACCTTCAACACCCCCACATATAATTTGCCGCTATTATTTTGGGGGACCACTAGAGGGAGATCTTAAACTAAACTGGTGAATTTAGGACAGTGGAATGCAAAGTGAGAGACACCCAAACAAAAACACTATATTGTGTGTAAGAATACACCTAGGTGCATAAAACACCTAAAAACGTGAAGAAATTGAAGCATCTTTGTCTGTGCACTTCAGACTTGTTTTATCCAAAATAATTTATATGGCTAATAAAAGTAATATACTTATGTTCAAGATTGCAACATGAAATCAAGCCAATCTGTTATGTCTATTCAGAATCAGATGAAAACTGACACTCATGAAACCAGCACAAAAAGCTTGTCCATCTGATTTTATAAACTGGAATATAAATAACGTTGATTAATTTAAACTAACCCTAATCTGGAGGTCAAACAAGAGATCTTACTGTACCTGATTGTCTGTAGATGGCTGCCCGAGTCACCTGACTGCTCCACAGGAAACTGAGGGACAGACAGACAGCCCAGAAACACACTGACATCCCTTGTCTGCACGTACATCTCATATATACCATTCTGTCCAATACTTTATACCAGAAAAAAAAGACTTAGCAAAAATTCCTTAAGACTAGAAGCGGGCTTCACACTCTGCTAGCTCCTTACGGCAGACGCTAACCGTGGCGAGTGGGTGAAGACGTATGTTCTAGAGCGAGCGTTGGTGCCCGGGGCTGGTGTAGGAACAGGTTCTTCAGCAGTCAATGGGGGAGGAAGACCAGATGGTTCGTCCGAGTCCTGTCAGTGTGTAGAAGTCTTTATTCTCACTACTCTACGTACCCTTACTCCAGATGGCTTTTATACACTGCCCAACACCTGCTCTGACAGCCAAGGTACAATAGAGAGAGAGAGAGAAACAGAGAGCGAGAGCGAAGAGAGAGTGAGTGAAAGGACTAAGGAAACGGACTAAACAGACATTTCTGTGCTTGCTTCAAAAATTCTTTTTCAGTTTGTTCTCTTTTTTCTGTGGCTTATTTGTCTGTGCCAAGTGAAGTCCTCCCACTCCTTGGCACAACCTTCTCTATTTTTATTTAGGTTTTTTTTTCACACAGGTCCAAAAACGTTTGGTCCATCTGGGGCTCAGAGCAGGGAAAAGGTTCCATTAAATGTTTCAATATTTCTTCTGAGTCATTTGGGTTTATGTGAGCAAAGCACAGTTTCCAGAATGGTAACGCTACAGTAGGCCATGGAATGCGGGCCACATTTGAGTCCCATGCCGGCGTTTTACCCTGTGGGTGCGTTCAGTGTCCGGTAGTGGGTAGGCACAGTTCGCATGCTGGGTGGCTTCTTCACACAAACGCACATTCACATACACACTTGCATACACACTCAAGCAAACCTAATCAACAATACCCTGGAGTCTTACATGGCGATAGACAGCAATGGAGGTATATGACATATATGTTCGGAATAACTATCACACTTGCAATGGGAAACTCAGAAAGATTGACTGCTGCAGTGACCTACCCGAATTACCATGACTCAACAATTTTTTGGTTCTACTGTTCAAGTCTTTTATAGAGAGGCATATTAAACAATGAGTTTCTGACTCCTAAACATTTTTCAGACATAGCTGTCATGAAAAGGTGGGACTAATGTTTTTGCAAACAGTGGAATACTAGGAGCCAATCAAATGGACTAACTAACACCAACAATGTGGGTAAATCAACTCTTAAGAGAAACCAAATCCCAATCCAGGATCTTAAGTATTGGCTTGTTCACCAATGGGCTTAAGATGTGTGTTAGATGTCTTTTTAAATCAGCAAACCCCACTCTATGCCATCACCCTGGCAGAGTCATATTATATATTTGCTTAATTATATCAACCTTATACCTTCCTTCTAAATGTAAATTTAGAAATACTTTTGTTAGAAATATTAATCTTTATCAAGAATTGCACAGTCAGTCGGTGAAGAAGTTTATTACTTGCGGCCGGCTCGCAAGGAGACAAAAGGCCAAACGCCATGGTGGTACAAAGTTTGTCTGTTAGCATGTTGTGCTAGCTAACCATTTAAACGAAACCGCTCTCCACAGTCATTGGTTCATACACAGGCATGCAACTGTCACATGGCTCTTCTTTCATTGACTCCTTTGCATAGATCTTGCGCGTGTGTGTGTGAGTCTTGAAGTGGCCCTGCTTAGGCTAACTAAATGACATGACAATGACATGCTTAGATAAGATAAGGATCTTCCTGTTTACCTAAGCCTGGTCCCTTGCCTATAGTTCATTTGGGGGTGGCCTCTCTCTACACACAAGGCTAAACACAGTATCATGTTATACAGAATAAAAGGTTACATCTTCAACTTTTATGACAACTTTATTTAGATTAAATAAAGTGTTTAAGAACAACTAGCTAGCTGTGGCTGTTGGTAGATTCATATTGGACTCATTCATCTCAAGACAATATTGCAGCAATTCTATTTACATCAATAAGGATCGTGATTTATTTTATAGTGTGGAAATTGTCTGGTGTGCATTGTGGGTGTGTATGTCTGTGTTCATTATCTTTTGATTGCGACAGAGTTCTTGATTGAGAATCAAATTATTTTGATCCATGAGTAGAAGCTAAAACGTCATAAGGCAGAAAACAAGAATTTATGTGTGTATGACATATGTTTGGGTGTGGGTTGTGCATGTGTGTTTTAGGAAAGGGCACAGAAAATATGCGGATTTGTATAAACACTTTTCATGCACAGATACATTTTGTGACCCGTGGGAGCCAGTTGCGGGTTCCCCTATTGCATGTGTATGAGCACATTTGCGCATTTTAGGTAAGGGGTGACATTTTCCAAGCCGACTGCCAAAGCTACACACACATTGAGGCAGGGCCTCACTGGCTGAGTTTCAGAATTACATGACTTAGAGCTGAGGTTTCAAAGCTGCCATTCCGAGGGTGGAGTGTAAACACACTCATCTCAAACGCTCGACCCATCCCACCAAAACTGTGCACGTCATTCCCTTTTTTCCCCCCCTCTTTTATCCCATTCTGCATTCCACACCAACCAAGCCTGGCCACAGATGAAGAATATACAACTGTCTATCTATTCACCTGACAAATATGACCACATTTAATATGACTATTTCACTACCGCCGAGTACACATGGGCAGCTCACACACACATCGACAAAGGCCACACAGGCACAACACACACTCACACATCGATGTTGGCCACACAGGCACAGTACACACATACACATGGACCACACACTCCCACAGGCTGCATGCACATAAACACATACACACACTCCCCCTGTGGTCCACTCCCAACTGTTCACCACAACTCAGTTGGTGAGCTTGGGCCCACTGCAGTCCACTTCCAGCCTCATTGTGTGCGTCAAAGCCTGGATGACTCAACTAAATGATGAATTACAGGTGATGTCGGAACTACGTCTGGCTCCCTCTTTGAGCAGACTTGATTATTGAAACTATGCCTTCAAAATAAACATGGGTATTTCCTGATGACGTCTCCTCCCTTGAAGTGGTCAGAAAGCGGTCGATAAGACCACACAGGTGCACCACCTACACCTACAGCCAGTGGCGCCTTAATGCACGGGCTTACCTGGGCTTAAGCCCGGGGCCTCGACCAATCAGGGGCCTCTTAATAATAATACAAAATAATAATGATGATAAACGTCCGTATTCGCGATGTCATTACTCTGCTCTACAGTGGCATCTGGTGTTGTATGTGGAGGCAGGGGAGGCCCCCCCTCCCCCTTATATAAACAACATGTAACAAAAACTAGAGAGGGTACAATTTGTAGGGTGTTCTTGCTTGCGTCGGTTGCAGATGGGTCCATTTAATATGAAACAAGCTGAACCCCCTTTGAGACAAGCTATTCTAACAACGTTGTCACCGGCAGTATTTTTCAGATGGAATCGCGATTCAAACGGTACCATCTGCTAACTGAAAATATGCCCTCAAACGCGACTTTTTGGTCTCAGTCTAGAGCCCTGCGTGGAGAAGCTGAATTGTGCTACGAGCAAGCTAGCCTAGCTGCTGTTGCTAGCCAAACTTCACTGAGGGGATTGTTTGAATGCGCCAGAAATTAACGTTTCTTTTGACAAAGTTTAGGCTGTGGCATTGAATACAGCGACGCACCACACAAGCTTGAGTTTAAATACATAATTTATTGTGACATTACTTACTGTACATGCAAGTCTTGAATTTCAGCCTAAACCGTGCAACAGAATGTAAATAACAATACAAGCAACTCGTGCGATTGTGCGATTAGCGTGTGGGGGGCCTCAAAAAATGAAAAAAAAAGTCCATAGCCCAGGGGCCTCAAGTGCTATTAAGACGCCCCTGCCTACAGCTCAATGTTTGAGTGAGTTCATGTATCAAGTTCATGTAAATGTATCAGTTTTGATTGGTGCTTTGTATCTTTGCATTCAATAAAGCAGGAATTTGGCACCTGTCACAAATGACCATACAAACAATGTAAAATACTACATTGCATATCAATACAGTACACCCATCCTAGTGAAAATGTAGCTGGTTAGTAGTTGTGCTTGTAAGTCAGAGGGCTTTTAAGTTTGAGTACTAGTGGGGGGAAAGATTGGGATGAAGCAACTCTGACGGTTGATGCGACTACCCCTGTTACACTAACATGAGTGACAACCTTGATGTAGTCAATGTTGCAGATTTCCATCCAATAAACCTAGAAAGTAGCTTTGCACCCATGCCATTCATACAGTGCCACACTGTGGTTAAGCAAACTTGGCTCCTGCTTCCATTCAGCATGAGTGGCATAAACACCAGTCTAGCAGGATACCTTGGCCTGTCTCCTTGATGGCGGTGGGCACTAAAGTGAAAGCCAACGGTGCCCTCCACAGGCCCTCCTCTGTGCCCTTTGGCACCTCTCTGGTTGACCCCTCTTACAGCCTGCTGGAATGGCTTGCAATGTTGTCACTGCCGGACCCCATGCCCAAAACCCTATCCTATCCTGCTGTTCCATTGGTCCAGCCCACGCGAGCAGACAGGAGACGGCCAACTCTCTGCAACTCTTTGTACACCTTTTCTTGGTCTTTCCCTTTAGCATAAGTATTTTGGTTCAACTTCATTGTTATTCCATTCATTTCCTGGCCTCTCTTACTCTGCTTCTTTTTCTTTTCTTTCTTTCTCTTTCCTTCTTTCTTTTTTTCTTTCTCTTTCTTTCATCAGTCTCTCTCTGTCCGCCCCCAGTCCCTGTCTGCATAGTATTACTGTGCCTGGTTCACTCCATTCCTCTGTAGATTCGCAAAGAATACCATCCTCCATTTGTTAAATGTAGATGTTAAATTCTGTGGCACAGGATGAACCAATTGTAGGGGAGTCAGGTGGCTGAGCGGTTAGGGAAGTGGGCTAGTAATCTGAAGGTTGCCAGTTCGATTCCTGGCTGTGCCACATGACGTTGACCTACTGTAGTTCACATTGATCTTGTCTTACACAGATTTAACTCCAATGTTGCACATTCCTGAGACAATATGCTGATCTGCGAACATGAAGATTCAAGGATCCCCCCCAAACATTTTTACAATGTTCAGTTACAAATAACTTTAATCTTAATATTATATAGGGGGGTCAGATGGCTGAGCGGTTAGGGAATCGGGCTATTAATCAGAAGGTTGCGGGTTTGATTCCAGGCTGTGACAAATGGCTGTGTCCTTGGGCAAGGCACTTCACCCTACTTGCCTCGGGGAGAATGTCCCTGTACTTACTGTAAGTCGCTCTGGATAAGAGTGTCTGCTAAATGTAAATGTAAGATTGTGATCTGAAGTTGATAACCTCATAATCAGCCACTGACTGAGTCTTTAGATGAGCAGATATAGAACACTGATTCTGTAAACTGTGAAACCCCAAGGACAAGGCATAAGCATTACGCCATGGAGAAAGGATGTCAAACTCAATTTAGCTAAGGGCTACACTTGGAATTGAGAATCATAAAGCTGAACTGGGGCACAGGCTCATAATTTATACGTACAGTTCAGTGACACAAATTTGATATCAGCTTTGGTAGGGACATCAATAGTAAATGCGAGCAAAAAAACTTTTATAACTTGAGCGCAAATACTGTTTTTTTTCATGTAACATAGGCTAATACGTTGGACTCCTGTTGTTATTATCTTTGAGTCTCCCCTGTCTCCCACCTCTCTTTAAATTGTCTGCCTTCAAGGTCAACTTTGCTTTTTGTGCCATTCTGTTAACTAGCTTACATTTACATTTAGTCATTTAGCAGACGCTCTTATCCAGAGCGACTTACAGTAAGTACAGGGACATTCCCCCGAGGCAAGTAGGGTGAAGTGCCTTGCCCAAGGACACAACGTCAGTTGGCATGACCGGGAATCGAATTGGCAACCTTCGGATTACTAGCCCGATTCCCTCACCGCTCAGCCACCTGACTCCTTGCAGGTGCACTGGAGGCGCACCCATATGTTTTGTTTGGTGCCGCTGTGCAGACCACAGCTAGGTTTGCTACAACTCAGCGGGCCAAAATGTATTGAGAACTGTCAAGGTACTATAAATAGTGGGGGCCAGTGCACACTAACCAATCCAGTGGGGTGGAGAGATTTTTGTTATGTGCCAGGAGATGTTTCCACAAAATTGGGTTTCACATTAATGTGTTTTGCAGAGTTTCTGGACCCCTCTTCTCTTTTTATGTGTTGTGCTTTTGTGTAAGAATTTTTAAATATCCACAAATTCAAACCTATACTTGTCATCATTTACAGTTCAGCGCCCCTTTATCATTGCCATTGGTTCTTAAACAGATGAGGTCCATCACTCTCTTCTTCTCTTTTAATGTCAATCCTGCTTCCCTCGCTCTCTCTCCCTTTGCTAATCTAATTTGGGGAATTCCATGGGCTGTCAGATACCATAACTTAAGGGGGAATGAGGGGTGTTGTTTCAGCCTAAATAAACCCTATAAAGACAGTAGCGTGGGGAGGTCACAGCCGTTCGCCGAGGGAACTTGCATCAACTTCCCATATCCCCAAATAATTATGGTGTTATGATTTATCCACGGTGGCTCCTCTTTTGGTTTAGAAATGCTGTAATTGTTGTTAAAACTTGTTTAAAGTTAAAATTGTTTACACGTTGACAACAGTTTAGGCATAAAAACTGGCAAACCTGTAACCTGTTTGTGCAAAACACTGTGCGCTCTACAACTATTAAACAGTAAACATCACTAGAATACCATGTAATAGCATTTAAACAATGGAATGCTATAATGTAAGTCAAATAACAGTTTTGAAATTGCATGATATTCGATTTGTTTATTTCCTTTATTTTCTCTGACACAACAACACCAACAATGTCAAACTGGTGTGTGACAATATATGCCATGAGGGACTCTTCTGTGACAATATTGCATAAACATTCTGTTTTCATAACAGTGAGAGGCATAACAGCATCTCATTACAATAGAAAGGAACATTACAGCTATAACAAAAAGGGTAAAATAAATAATAAATAAAACCATTGAACGTATAATGCACATAGAATTACATATTTAAATCAATAAATGGTTTAATTACATTAAGTTTCTATAATTTGCTTTTCTGCAGACTAACAGGAAACAGGAAACAAACATTATTGGGGGTGATTGAAGTAAAGTGATGGTGTGGTAGGAAGTAACCTAAAGTGACCATCTGCAAATTTAAATTGTGCCCATGTCATAAACTCCACTTGAACATGTCCTGATATATAGCTCTGGAAAAATTGAGAGACCACTGCACCTTTTTCTTTCATTTTCAAAAGAGTTGAGAAGGACAATTGTGTGAATCACATTGTGAGTGAGGAACAGAAGGGTAAAATTTAAGAGGCCACTTCAAATTTTACCCTTCTGTTCCTGAAAATGAAAGAAAAAGGTGCAGTGGTCTCTAATTTTTTTCCAGAGCTGTATGAATCTTCTAGAGGGATACTAAACTGTCAGTCTAATTTAAAAGTCATGTTGTCCAATTTCATTACTGCATAAATGAGAGAAAATTTAACATCTGGAGCTCTCTCAAGCACCTGGCATGGATGTCATGGATGGATAAGAGCGTCTGCTAAAAATGACTAAATGTAAATGTTAACAATGAGATGGAGATATAAAGCCACCAAATATCAAAAATAAATACATCAATAAAATAATAAACAACACACTATTTCGTAGGCAGTATTTGTAAAAATGCCTAGTGAAACCAGAAAAAAAGCACCAGACATGGCAAAAAAGTTAAACCAAGTGATATTAAGTACATTATATTCATATAATGTCAGATGGCTGAGCGGTTAGGGAGTCGGGCTATTATTCAGAAGGTTGTTGGTTTGAATCCTGGCTGTGCAAAATTACGTTGTGTCCTTGGGCAAGGCACTTCACCCTACTTGCCTCGGGGAGAATGTCCCTGTACTTACTGTAAGTCGCTCTGGATAAGAGTGTCTGCTAAATGTAAATATAGGCACATTTTCCCTATATTTCTGGTGTACCCTAATCCTTTTGTAGTTCTTTGTGCCAACAGCCTAACATACCATCCCTAGTATTTAGTCCCCAAATCTCTCTTAAAATGGAAACTTCTTAAAAATGCCCATAAAAAGATTTTGCAGAACAAAATGAAAATAACTGTCAAAAACACAATGATTGCCACTTGATACATATAAATGATACAAATACCAAGGAAACATAGATTTTTGGATTTGCAAATGTTCACTTGTAGAACTAATTGGGGTCTTGAGGGGCTGGAGAAGGGGGCGAAGTTATTGTCTACAGTCATTGCAGTGGAATCTCCACGGTTGTTTTTCCTCCTCCATTCATTTGCTACAGCTCCAACTGACCCCTCGTCAAATATCAGAGCCAGACTTAGGACGTTCCTGGGTGTAGAAGGCTTTGCAGGGATGGGAAAGCACCGGACAGAAAAAGTTTACCACTTTCAAAAAAGTGGCAGTCCCTCTCCACCATCACACTTGTCTGTCCAGGGATTATGACAGTGTTGCAGTACAAGAGGTCAACCTCACTGACCTGCAGATGGTGACACCGAAATATAAAAGAGACATCTGCATTGGCATAACAGGGCACTTGAACCACCGTTTACCACAACAAATCTATAGGACTTGCCACCCCCTTTGTTATTTTGTCCAAACTTTTACCCTCACTTCAGGGAGAAATCCTGAACTGTGACCAATTCAAGTCTCTTGACCTCAAGAAACATACTACTGTAGTTCACATTGATCTTGTCTTACACAGATTTAACTCCAATGTTGCACATTCCTGAGACAATATGCTGATCTGCGAACATGAAGATTCAAGCATCCCCCCAAAAAATGTTTACAATGTTCAGTTACAAATAACTTTAATCTTAATATTATATAGGGGGGTCAGATGGCTGAGCGGTTAGGGAATCGGGCTATTAATCAGAAGGTTGCGGGTTTGATTCCAGGCTGTGACAAATAGCTGTGTCCTTGGGCAAGGCACTTCACCCTACTTGCCTCGGGGGAATGTCCTTGTACTTACTGTAAGTCGCTCTGGATAAGAGCGTCTGCTAAATATACTAAAAATATTTTGTCTAGATTACTGTGCAACTGAACTCACTACACAGCCAGTTACAGATGTCTCAAGGGGAGAATCCTGCAATAATACTTATTTTAAATTTACAATTTTGAATTTACAACTATTACCTGTTCACTTTGAACCTTGAGATGTGGTTGGGTGTTGATGTTATAGAACTGGAGTGGAACAGCACAGTTTCTGACAATGCTTAAGTGCGGTCAATATTCTCAGGAGGAACTCATGGGCGCTCAGCTTCACACCCTGGCCTTTGGAATTGTGATCGACAGGTCTGTTCAGTGCATAGTGCTGCCTTTTGGACTAAGCAACACTCCACTCGCTGTGTCTGGAGGGCATGGAGCATTGAGCAAGCCTTATCTTTGCAAGCCTGAGATAAATGCAGCATGCAGGGCCTTCCCTTGTGCTAGGGATGCACAAACAAAACCCAGTGGGCCAAAACCGTAAGTAAAGAAAGGAACACACCTTGAGTAGAGACAAAAAGTATCTCAAATTAAATGATGGATCTTAGACCAGGGTCATTTTTCAGTCCTAATGCCTGGTTGAGTCAGCTCAGTCCTTACTTTCTACACCCCTTTTATATGTTGCTGGAGCTGAGAATGTTGTTTTAACACATACAAACTAATTTGTCCTTATATTCCATGTATCTGTCCAGAATATGACAGACTGTGTGTGTGGTTGTGTTTCTGTGTGAGTGTGTGTAGGGGTGGTGGTAACTCCAATGTGTTTTAGGATATTGGATATTATATTTGGGGCTTTAATGCTAGTGTTTTACCCTGTTCCCATAGAAACATCTTATTTACACATATCCCTCATTTATTTCTTGGAATCTGATCTCATGTACAAAGACGGATGTTGAAAATCTTGAAAAAGACAAACTTCAAAATTACTTTGTACCTGTACAAAAGTCCTTTGTTTTAAAATGTTGTTTAGTTTTTTATTGTATTATGTATCTCAGAAGTAGCACCTGTATGCTTGTACATATGCACTTCATGATGTTTCCTTTAAAAGCAAAGGTAGGAGGGAGGGGTTGGGCGGAGGTTTGGGGGGGTCGAAGGAAGGGGGAATGGAGCAGGAGGAGAAGGAAAAAGCGAGGCTGGAGATTGAGGAGGAGGTGGATGCTCAACGGAAACGTTGGACTCTGAACCGCGAATCCTTGGAGTCCCGAATTTCAATCTGTCAAACAATAACAGAGAATAATGTAAGAATTAACTTTGAGAGTGGAGAACTTAAGAAAAGAGGAAAGAAGAATCAGGGTGTATCTAATAACAAAGAGGGATGACACAAAAGGTTCAGGGGTTGACATCCTGGATTTTGGAATTCATTCCATGAATTGCAATGTTTGTTTGTCTTGACTGTTCCTGGAAAACAAATATAATATTTCAGACAAGTCATCAAATTGTCTAGTTGTTTTGCAAGATCAAATATTTATATATAATTGAATGGTTTACATTCAATAACAAGATTGAAAGCCTGCTGGAACACTTCGAACTTTAGTTGTGGTCAGAATAAATACTAGTAATAGAAAAAAGACAGGAATTGAACATGAATAAAATAGTATTTGTAGGCTATAGCCTTTTTTTACAAGCAATGTCACAGAGGTAGCTCACAATTTGGAATTGGAATGTGTATGGTGTCCATTTATCAAATGGTGCAGTATGGAATTCCGGTCAATTACTATTTAAATATACTGTTAAATGCATGGCTGCACTTGAAACCAGTGAAGCAGTGATATGGGCCTAGGTGACAACCGTGAGTTACAACAAAGTGCCTCAAGCTCTTTGAAATGCAAGCTCTGGGACACCCCCACAACATTTACATTTGTAACCCAGGTCTGGGAATCTTTTCTAATGCTTATGATAGGGAAAAGTGATTGCTAGATACAGATCAAATTATCTTGATCTTATTTTACAGTTGTTATTATCAACATATCAATGTAATCTTTTCCCAAATTCTATTGGTCCAACAGATGATATGCTGTGAGAGGATATGCATGGGGAACATGGTGTAAAGGGCTATGACATATGAGTCACTGCCAGCTAGAAATAAGTGGAATATGAAAGCATCTAAAAACAAACAGAAAGAAAAACATACAATTGTAATAGCCTTTAAAGGTTATATTTTCTCTGACATTTCGTGCCAATCCCTGGAAAATAAATTTCAGTATGTTGACTAATTTTTTCTTTTATTTATGAGACTGTTTCATAAGTTTTATTAGGCTATATTTGAAATACATAATATGAAAAGGGAGCATGAAGCAATGTTCAGAATGTATTTTATGGTGCTATTGGTTAAATTAATCACAATAATTCTGATAGTATTTCTTTCTATACAACTATTAGACTAAGGTTTATTAGGTGGTCCCCTAAGGGCAAATAATGTCATATCATAGTATCATAGTATCAGCATATTGCACAATAGTGTGCTCACCAAAAAAATAAGACATTTTTCAAGTAGGCTAAGCTTTTCAGCTTTCTCGTAACAGAAGGCAAAAATCACCATTAAAGTAACAAGTCAACTAGAGGTGTATAATTTCTGCAGCAATTTCGAAGTGTGCTTACGTTAGACCCGGCTGGGGTAGTTTAACGATTTTACCTCTAAACTGTAAGGCCGGAGACGTTTGTGTTTGTCCCCGGCTGTGAAACAATTCGGTTAGATGTTCAGGGAGATTGACTAATTAATATCTGACTCCAATTTAGAAATGTGCAAGTACGTTAACTGTATATAACCTCGAGCGCTAAACAGTTAATGACATGGAACTCGGACGTAGGTAAAAATCGTCTGCTTGATCAGAGCACCGACCTTAAAGTATGCATACTCACTAATCAGCCGTTTATCTCTAATATGGATATGGACTTAACCACCATCACAGTATGTAAACTGACCCCCAGAGGCTACGCAGGGCTCCAGACTAACTTGTTGCCTTGGTTGCACTGGTTCGCCTAACTTTTTTATTTAGGTGCACCAGCACAAAATTTAGGTGCACCCAAATTTTTCCTTGAGTCGCCACAATTTCAAGGTCACCTTTTTATCACGCTCCATATACATTCATATATATTATGTAAATGATCTTAAACAAGAATAAGGTGTAGGTAAATATAGGCCTATTTTTTATTTGAAGCACAATCATACTGTAGCCTATATATATATAAATATTTTAAGTGCTTCACTGAGCTACCAAACTAAAACATTTTAAGCAAAATAAAACATTTCAAAATAGAAAGTGCTACTGTTTAAAAGTGCTTCCCTGAACTGAGACCTAACATTTCATGGCTCAAAGTCTTATAGCAGGTCCCACCTTGCTGTCGCATGCCCTTCAGATGGCCAACACCTGTAATTTGGCCTTCTTGCCCTATGGCCTTGGCTAAATCATCTTGCCACACTCTCCCTAGCATCAAAATCCTAGCTCCATGGGTTAGCTCCATGGCCCAGCTTCGTAACTCAGGGGTCCGCAATTTATTTTTACAAGGGGCCACATGAGAAACCTGAAATGTGTTGGAGGGCCTCATCAATTTGCTCACTATTCATTTTCTCCCATTGTAAAAAGCAGTAAAGTATATATTTTGATTAGCTGCTACTGGTTATCAGAAGAATAAGGATATTCTGTAAATATTTATATAAATATTTTAGATTTTGGTGTAGGTCAAATAGGAAAGATTATAGAAGTAATAAACAGTATAAACAGCAACAACAGTGTTTCATTTTATTTGTAACCAGTTAATCTTCACAAACACTGAAAAGTTGTTTTGCAGTATGTTAAAGATGTGGAATTGATCAACTTTATACAAAAAGCAATACGTTTTTTCAGTTCATTTTGTTCTGTGAGAGAAATCCAGTGGGCTTGAACAAGTGCATCGAAATCTGTCTGAATGCGAAGGACAGCTGACAGGTAATGATCAGGGTCTGCAGTTCAACTAGCAAACCATCAGCCCGCGCCCACTGAATCAGTCAAGTTCTTATTATGTCCGCGTTAGTTTTTTTTCTTCACAGCTTTCACTTTGACCTCAGTAAACAGATACTTAGAAGTCCATGTCTTGTTAAAAGTTAATCAGTGGCAAAGTTTTTCATTTTCGAGGGCTAACCAACAGCTAACTCTCCTGTCGGTGAGGTTGCGCAAGCGCACATATGTAAATCGCCTGATCACTGTAGTCTTTCAGGACTACATATTCACTACCGCTCAACACATTTATTTATTTTAAATTTTTGATTTACCTCACCCGGATTGAGACAGCCTGTGGCCGGTTATGGCCCGCGGGCCATACAATGCCCAGGTCTGCTAAACTGACTCTGGTGCTCAGGTCGTAATTTCAATCACACAGCACGGAGCTACAGGAATATCTGGACCACAGCCAATCAGAGGCAAAGACCCGCCCCATCTCTGTCTCTGATTGGTTTAGACCACGATATGATCCAACCATGAGGGTCAGTTCCGTGTTAAGATAACAAACGCTTCGTTTGTGGAGAGACAGCGGATGCGAGGAGGTTAGGTGCACCGGTGCGACCTAGGAAAAAATGTAGTCGCACCCGTACACATTTTGGTCAGAGCCCTGTCTTTTGTTATGGCCATTCTAGTGACACTACGACTGTCATCATACGGCGAAACCAGGTCACATAGCTAGCTACGTTTTTCCAGACATAATATTCGTTACCTAGCTACAAACAAATGCTTCGTAACTGAAGAGTATTTACTTTTTATTGGCGATATTGACAACAGAGGTTAAGGAACTTGTCTTTAATCAAAATATGGTCTCCGTTTTCAATTTGAAGCAGTAGATATGGCTTACTGTAGAAAGTCTCCCATTGCACCCTCTCTCTAGCTTAGCTTCGGCTACAGATGGACGACAATCACTATGCATGCGTTATTCACGCCTACGGTGTTAATACAGTCTGTAAAAATACCACTTTGACACACTTGCAAGATGATCCGCTGGTTAGATGTAGCATGATCTTATTTACTACCCACAATAGTTCAACTTTTTTTGCAGCATGTATGTTATACAAACACGGAATTTACTGTGGCAGGGAGGTGCAAAACACTAAACATATACAGATCTTAAATTAAGTAAAAGTACAAAAGTTTAACTATTTCTAAGAACTAAACAATCTAAGAATACAACAATTTAAATATAAAATATATATAAAAATAAGAATAATGAGCAGCGTGAATGGTCAACATAGTGCAGTCAGATACTGAGATAAAGTGGCTTATGCATACTGAATTGCCATTAAATGGACTTATAGTTAAATAAGTGAAAGGCATCACACTTGGCCTACTGCGGCCTTGATTAATGAGTGATGGTCCAATTTGAATTTGTATGCGTTAGACAACCTTTCTTTCATATGGCCGGTGTCCCCATTTTTAGTATGCATGTTTGGGTGTATATAGGAAGAAGGTTTACCAATCACTTTGAGTTGTGTTTACTATACGAGCTCCGGTGCGTTAAGTGCCTAGTTTCATTGTGAATACCTTCGTTAACAATTGCTCCAAAAGTATGTTCTGTATTTGATTATGTTTCATTATTATTGTATTGATTCTCTTACTATTTAGATAATAAACTATCATTGTGCATTTACAGTTACTGGTACTCCTTGTATGTATCTATCACACTACGGCGGTGAAAACCTTGATCTGGTTTGGGTTGATGCGGCTAATACTGTTTTATAGACATACACTTTCGAAGTAGGTTTTAACTTAAGGCCTCTGAGTCACTGGCAGTGGACTTTCCATGCTCCAAAGGTAATACCGTAGCAGGGCTCTAGTAGTGCGACCGCATAGTGCGACCAATCTCTCTAGTAGTGCGACCGCATAGTGCGACCAATTTGGTCGCACTATGTGTACGACCAAAATGTGTACGGGTGCGACTACATTTTTTCCTAGGTCGCACCGGTGCACCTAACCTCCTCGCATCCGCTGTCTCTCCACAAACGAAGCGTTTGTTATCTTAACACGGAACTGACACTCATGGTTGGATCATATCGTGGTCTAAACCAATCAGAGACAGAGATGGGGCGGGTCTTTGCCTCTGATTGGCTGTGGTCCAGATATTCCTGTAGCTCCGTGCTGTGTGATTGAAATTACGACCTGAGCACCAGAGAGTCAGTTTAGCAGACCTGGGCATTGTATGGCCCGCGGGCCATAACCGGCCACAGGCTGTCTCAATCCGGGTGAGGTAAATCAAAAATTTAAAATAAATAAATGTGTTGAGCGGTAGTGAATATGTAGTCCTGAAAGACTACAGTGATCAGGCGATTTACATATGTGCGCTTACAGATTTCGATGCACTTGTTCAAGCCCACTGGATTTCTCTCACAGAACAAAATGAACTGAAAAAACGTATTGCTTTTTGTATAAAGTTGATCAATTCCACATCTTTAACATACTGCAAAACAACTTTTCAGTGTTTGTGAAGATTAACTGGTTACAAATAAAATGAAACACTGTTGTTGCTGTTTATACTGTTTATTACTTCTATAATCTTTCCTATTTGACCTACACCAAAATCTAAAATATTTATATAAATATTTACAGAATATCCTTATTCTTCTGATAACCAGTAGCAGCTAATCAAAATATATACTTTACTGCTTTTTACAATGGGAGAAAATGAATAGTGAGCAAATTGATGAGGCCCTCCAACACATTTCAGGTTTCTCATGTGGCCCCTTGTAAAAATGAATTGCGGACCCCTGAGTTACGAAGCTGGGCCATGGAGCTAACCCATGGAGCTAGGATTTTGATGCTAGGGAGAGTGTGGCAAGATGATTTAGCCAAGGCCATAGGGCAAGAAGGCCAAATTACAGGTGTTGGCCATCTGAAGGGCATGCGACAGCAAGGTGGGACCTGCTATAAGACTTTGAGCCATGAAATGTTAGGTCTCAGTTCAGGGAAGCACTTTTAAACAGTAGCACTTTCTATTTTGAAATGTTTTATTTTGCTTAAAATGTTTTAGTTTGGTAGCTCAGTGAAGCACTTAAAATATTTATATATATATAGGCTACAGTATGATTGTGCTTCAAATAAAAAATAGGCCTATATTTACCTACACCTTATTCTTGTTTAAGATCATTTACATAATATATATGAATGTATATGGAGCGTGATAAAAAGGTGACCTTGAAATTGTGGCGACTCAAGGAAAAATTTGGGTGCACCTAAATTTTGTGCTGGTGCACCTAAATAAAAAAGTTAGGCGCACCAGTGCAACCAAGGCAACAAGTTAGTCTGGAGCCCTGAAAGATCATATTTCAAATCTCTCTGCTGTTCTACATTGCCCACACAATTCAACTCTAACATGGCCTCTATCTTGTATCGAAAGTGCTCGAAAATTAGCTCGTCTAATGTATGGTGGACTGAGAACATATTTGTTAGTCAAAGCAGAGCGAGCGGATGTCGTGGGAGAATTCCTACTAGATTTACTGCTTCAAATTGAAAACGGAGAAGATATTTAGAGTAGAGACAATTTACTTAATATCTGTGTTCAATATCATCAATTAAAAGTAAAAACTTTCCAGTTACGAAGCGTTTCTTCGTAGGATTTAACGCCAGCTGCAGCAAACACATGCCCCAGCCCCGGTTTTTGGCTGTTCGTGACGGTCAGCTATGACAGTCTTGAGCCTCGATTTTTGCAGATTTCTGTGAAACTCGCTAAAATAAAAACGATCTAGCTAGATTATGTACACTTTAAGCTCAATGTACATACCTTGTTTGGCCAATTTGGTCAATTGTGGAAAAAAAGTCAAACCGTTTTTAGTTATTGAGAGCCATCGCGCTAGCTCGATTATACGAGAGAATAACAGAAATGTAGCTAGAATCCACACCTCACACAAGTTAACCGAGACGCAAAACTGTATGTCCAATCCAAAAAATAAGGATATTTTCCGAGACCCAAGACTCTGCCTAAACCAGAGATATTCTTTATATGTCTGTGCAGTCAGAAATACGACTCTACCTGAAGTTTCGAAAACGTGTTCCTTTTGCTTTCCTGGTGCGTGTTTGTTTGGTTGCCACAGTGATGGCGCAGCTGTGATGGCTAACGAGCTAGGCAGAGAGAAAAACGAACATTTACCTAGCATCCACACCTCAAACAAGTTGACCTAGACGCAAAACTATACGTCCAATCCAAAAAATAAGGATATTTTCCGAGACCCAAGACTCTGCCGAAACCAGATATGTCCTTTATATTTCTGTGCAGAAATACGACTCAACCGGCAGTTTCAAAATCTTTTTCTTTTTGCTTTCTCTGACGATTTTGTCACCAGATTTGCATTGGTCTCTATGGGGCGAGAGTTGGACTTTGTCTCGCTTTCGTGGGGCTCTGAACAAATGTGTACGTCTGTTGGATTCAACAGACAACTGTCTACGACCAGCACAAAATTAGCTATCTATTGATCCAAAAACGAAGCATGAAGAGCGAAAATTGTGGCAATGCTGGCAAACTAGAAATATTTTTTCAACGACATCCGAAGCTGCCCTCCACTCTAAGCGTTTCAGTCTGCACTCTAGGGTTTCACGTAAACACCCATGTAAATCTCAGAAACGGCTTGAAAAAGTCATGAAACATAATCAGTGATATTGAAAAAAGTTGAATAGATATCAAAAAGCTGAATTATTTAAAAATAGTTTAGGGTTTTGTCAACATTTTAAAGTTTAAATGGTGGCTCTAGCTGAAAGATTGAGGAAGAAGAAGGATTTGGAAGTTGAAGAAGTTTAAAGAAGTTTGAGAGGATTTGAAAGAAAACTCCATTGGAAACCCATGTTAAAAATATTGCTGAAGCAGCATTCCAACAACAATAATAATAAAGAGAAACAGGAAAACAATAGTGAAAACAACAGCATTCTCACAACTAGAGAGGGTACAATTTCTGGGGAAATTGTAGGGTGTGCTTGCTTGCGTCGGTTGCACAGGGGTCCGTTTTTGAATGACATTTTTACAACTGATATATCTGTATATTTTATATTACATTTATTCATTTAGCAGACGCGTTTATCCAAAGCGACTTCCAAGAGAGAGCTTTACAAAGTGCATAGGTCACTGATCATAACAACGAGATAGCCACAAACATTGCGAGTAGCCAAAACATGAAGCACACATTGTGAACAACCAAAATAAGTGCCAAAGGGAAGAACCATAAGAGCATGTAGTTAAACAAGTTACAATTAAACAACATGAACTGCTATAAGTGCGTACCTGTGGAAAAAAAGCAAGCAACAATAATAAAACAATATATCACAGCGAGTACAAAAATTTAAGTCAGTTACCACTAACCACAAGAGCAACAAGTCTCTAAGTATATAATAATATAATATTAAAATGCATACTTATTATTTTTAAAGATTACATAGATTTAAAAGCATTTTTTTTGTGCTGCTCATTTACAACTGAAAATACGAGTGAAGTGTAGAATTAAATATGATGTCTTCTCATTTCCCCTGCAAGAGGCAGCCTCATAGCTGAATCAACGAATACATTTGGCAGACCGGTGTAAAAATGGACCTAATCTCTATGACTTAAACGTCCTTTTAAGTTTTCCCTTCTCGTGATATTTTCAGGCATTTAGCCTACTCATATTGCATTCATTCATTAATAAAGAACCCCCTTTGAAGATTATTCTACAACGTTACCGGCAGTAGAAGATGGAATCGCGATTCAAACAGTACCATCTGCTAACTGAAAATATGCCCCCAAAAACGTAAATAAGCTTGACATTTATTCAGTGAAAAATCGCTCATTCATAAAAAGCTCACTGGTAGCGATCATTGTCAGTAACAACGCAAAATGCAATATAGCCCTGTGTGGAGAAGCTGCCCCGGTAAATTGTACTACTACAGTACAGTACTAGACTACTGCGGTGTTCGTCTTGGTAGCGATTGCGTTGGTTGAATTCGATTTAACGTTCCGTTGTACGGTTTAGGCTGAAAGTAATTATTTTCATGAACAGATTGACAAAGTTTAGGCTGTGGCAATGAAGTTCAGGTTAGTAGTCAGATAGTTTCACCTATTGAAAGACTTTTGATTTAACCCTCGTGCTGCCTTCGGGTCACATGACCCAAAGGTTCATAACGAACCATCATTGTGTTTACCCAATTTTACCCAATACAAAACCAAATAAAAATACTTTTCTTTTAACCTTCGCAATGTGGGGGGTCTGAGACAGCCCGACGGTTAAAAGAAAATGCTTCACTTTGTTTTTGTATGCGGTAAAGTTGTCGCAATACGACGGTGGGTCACAATGACTGATGGGTCAGAACGACCCGAGGAGAACACAAGGGTTAAGTAAGGGGAGTGCCGAACATGTTCTGTCGCCGTTTGACTTCCTAAACAGCTGTGTAGATGTTTTTGTAGTGTGTCTCGCGTAGGCTACAGCGTTGCAGAGCAACACTGGTTTTAAACCACAGGGAATTATAATTTCACCAACAAATCGTTTACTTGTAATGTAATGTCATAATAAATCCTACAACGAAAATGTATTTGTTAGGAATGTTTATTTTAACGATTGAAAACAGATGCATCATAGACCACTGTAGTATGTGTTGCCCAGGCAACAGAGGCTAATGTCATGCTAATGCTTCAGTGAAATAGTAGACTACCGTTTCCGAAAGTAGATGTGGGCCTACTTCCTTAATAATATCAGCTAATATTGTACATTACATTTCACAATTGTGTTTCACATCACAAAGTAAAATGAGTAAATAGTTATCACCCTGGCCTCTTTGCTTGTGGCGTTTCTGCAGCTGCCTTGCAGTAAAGCTATAGTTAGCCTAGCTATCCCCCAAGTTAACAGATGCGAAACGAATGTTCTGCTACAGGTAGTCACGCGTGTTTTCGTGACGTTAGTGACGTAGTGACGTTAGTAACGTCAGTGACTGTGGCTAGCAAATTAGCCACCGTTAGCTTCACTTTTCGCCACAAAAACGAGCCTAAACCATGCAACGGAACGTAAATCCCAATAGAAGCAACTCAATCGCTACCAAGACGAAACTTTTGACACCTAGGTTGTCTATGTAGGCCAAATATTGACTGAGTTTTAGGGGGGCGAAAAGAATAATAAAAATAAAAATAATAATAATATATATGTGAGAGAACAAAGGTTGTGCCCTTGCCGAAGGCAAAGCACACCCAATAATAATATATATGTGAGAGAACAATGGTTGTGCCTCGCCGAAGGCGTGAGCACACCCAACAAGCACACAGAACTGAGTGATGAACTGCTGGCGGCGGTGGATGGTCCAGGTGCGACCGGAGGAGAAACGGCCGGGAGGGCGATGCTCGGTACGGCTCCGCGCTGCAAAAGAAGCCGTGTGTCCCTGAACCCCACCCGTCTCTGGTCCATGTTAAAATTATCCGCCGTGAAATGGTCACTGCAGAGGCGGCTGTTGGAGTTTATCCGAAGCTTTCCATCAGCGTGGCTCTTCACAAAATCAATCCACCTATTTTTCCTTTCCTCATCAATAGGGAAATTAAATAGCGTTGCAGCGCAGCTGAAGTTCTTGCATCCAGGGAAGATGCAGTTGCAGGTGGAGGGAGACATCCTGAAGCTAGCTAGCTATTTTAAAAGTACATGTAGCACCAACACAATGTTATGGGTGAGCGAGTTGACTGTAGCAAGATGGCCGCCATGTGCGGACGTTCGACTCCGTTGGACTCAAAAAATGAAGGATTTCGTCTTGATATCGCAACCAAACGAAGGGGAGAAAGAAGTCTCACATTATACTTTCTTTGTTATAGAATTCAAGAGAAGAATGTTGGTTATCTGTGTAAATAACAAATGTTATTCTCAACACAAAATCCTTAGAATTCGTCATTCAAACCGTATAGTAACAAACGCGAACCAACATTCTTGCTCCACGACATCGCATTCTGAGGAAATATACCCCAGCTATGATTATCAAAGGAAATGTAGTTAGTTTGTTTAGCAGGTTCAAAGTATTTCACATGACTCTTCATACTAATGTATAGGTTCAAAGGCATGCGATTTTAATGCAGTTAGCCTGCGCGTAGTGTGGGTTACTCAGTCGAAAACAACAACCTTCTGATCCAGAATAGGCTATCAGCTGACCTGAAAACGGACCAAAGGTTCACATGCCTATAGCTTACAAAAGACAAGTACTAAAAACTATGTATAAACTATGTATCAACATCAAAAGAAATGTTCTCACCATTAAATGCTTTTTTAAGATAGGAAATATTAATCTTATTGTTTAAGTCAATGAAATAAATGGAAAAAATAAAACATAAATATAGCTGCAAGCAGCGATGCGGTTTCCTCCCCAAAATGGCAAAATATTATAAACATGTACACTGTAGAAGATCGAGAGTTGGACAACAAGAGAGGAAAACTACTTCATGTTTGGCCAACAATAGGCTGAATGGGGATTTGAACACATGAGCATAAGGTTACAAGTCAGTCCTCTGCTACACACCAACTGTTAACCCTTGTGTTATCTTCGGGTCATTCTGACCCATCAGTCATTGTGACCCACCGTCGTATTGCGACAAATTTACCTCCTACAAAAACAAAGTGAAGCATTTTCTTTTAACTGTCGGGCTGTCTCAGACCCCCCACATTGCAATGGTTAAAAGAAAATAATTGTTATTTGTTTTTGTATTGGGTAAAATTGGGTAAACACAACGGTGGTTCGTTATGAACCTTTGGGTCATGTGACCCGAAGGCAGCACAAGGGTTAAGATTGTATGAATAGAAAGGGTAGAGTATTAGCTTTGGTCAGCTTTGGGACAAAGGTTAACCCTCGTGCTGCCTTCGGGTCACATGACCCAAAGGTTCATAACGAACCATCGTTGTGTTTACCCAATTTTACCCAATACAAAAACAAATTAAAATAATTTTCTTTTAACCTTTGCAATGTGGGGGGTCTGAGACAGCCCAACGGTTAAAAGAAAATGCTTCACTTTGTCTTTGTATGCGGTAAATCTGTCGCAATACGACGGTGGGTCACAATGACTGATGGGTCAGAATGACCCGAAGATAACACAAGGGTTAAGAAACGGTTGACATTTCAAGGTGAAATTGCATGAAATTGCACATGGTATTTCAGAATTATGTCATTCTGTTTAACTACAGTTACTGTATAAAAAAAGTAAGCTGTTTCTCCTGTGGTAAGCGTTGTTAGATTCAGTTGAAACTGCTCTAATTCAATCATATTTTGACATACCAAGGTGAAATTGTTAGTGGTGGTACTTCAGAATGATGTCATCCTGTTTAACTAAACAGATAATCAAAATGATGACAGGCCAAAAGATTGTGGCTGGAGTCAACCTACAACCTTATACTTTGCAGATCCCAGCCCATTGAGATATTCTCAGTGTTGAATATTTACATGTTCAGTTACTGTATAAAAAAGTAAGCTGTTTCTCCTGTGGTAAGAGACCGCTCATGTTAACCAGCCAAAGTTAAAACTGCTCTAATTCAATCATATTTTGACATACCAAGGTGAAATTGTTTATGGTACTTCAGAGTGTTGTCATCTTGAACCCTATTAGGTTTGAAAAACCATCAGTCAAAATTATATTTGATTTATTGACACAAAGAAATTGAGGCGGGTATTTATGTAAATGTCTACATTTACATAAATACACCTCTTTCAGAGTCACCACCTTACCGCGGTGGAGGGGTTTGCGTGTCCTAATGATCCTGGAAGCTATGTTGTCGGGGGCTTTATGCCCCTGGTAGGGTCACCCAGGGCAAACAGGTTCCAGGTGAAGAAGAAGCAACGTGGGACCCCCTTCCAGTGGGCTCACCACCTACAGGAGGGGTCATGGGGGTTGGGTGCAGTGTGAGAAGGGCGGCGGCCGAAGGCGGGGGCCTTGGCGGTCCGATCCTCGGCTGCAGAAGCTAGCTCTAGGGACGTGGAACGTCACCTCGCTGGCGGGAAAGGAGCCTGAGCTGGTGTGCGAGGTAGAGAGGTTCCGGCTAGATATAGTCATAATCCCCTGTCAGAAGGAGCTTCAACTCCCACCTCCGTGAGAGCTTCGATCATGTCTCTGGGGGGGCCGGGGACATTGAGTCCGAATGGGCCCTGTTCCGGGCCCCCATTGTTGAGGCAGCTGACCGGAGCTGCGGCCGCAAGGTGGTCGGTGCATGTCGCGGCGGTAACCCTCGAACCCGGTGGTGGACGCCGGAGGTGAGGGATGCTGTCAAGCTGAAGGAGGCCTATCTGACTTTATTGGCTGGTAGGACTCCAGAGGCAGCTGATGTGTACCGGCAGGCCAAGCGGAATGCGGCTTTGGCGTGGGAGGAGTTCGGCGAGGCCATGGAGAACGACTTCTGAACGGCTTCGAAAAGGTTCTGGACCACCATCCGGCGACTCAGGAGGGGGAAGCAATGCACTGTCAACGCTGTATATGGTGGGGATGGTGCGCTGCTGACCTTGACGGGGGACGTCCTGGATCGGTGGAAGGAATACTTTGAAGACCTCCTTAATTCCACCAACATGCTTTCCGACGTGGAGGCAGAGTCTGGGGACATTGGGGGGGGGGGGGCCCTTCTATCTCTGGGGCTGAGGTCGCCGAGGTGGTTAAAAAGCTCCGCGGTGGCAGGGCCTCTGGGGTGGATGAGGTCCGCCCGGAGTTCCTTAAGGCTCTGGATGTTGTAGGACTGTTTTGGTTGACACGACTCTGCAACATCGTGTGGACATCGGGGACAGTGCCTCTGGACTGGCAGACCGGGGTGGTGGTTCCCCTCTTTAAAAAGGGGGACCAGAGGGTGTGCTCCAACTTTAGGGGGATCACACTCCTCAGCCTCCCTGGGAAAGTCTATTCAGGGGTTCTGGAGAGGAGGGTCCGTCGGATTGTCGAACCTCGGATTCAGGAGGAGCAATGTGGTTTTCGTCCTGGCCGTGGAACTGTGGACCAGCTCTACACCCTCGGCAGGGTCCTGGAGGGTGCATGGGAGTTCGCCCAACCAGTCTACACATGTTTTGTGGATTTGGAAAAGGCGTTTGACCGTGTCCCTCGGGGGCTCATATGGGGGGTGCTCCGGGAGTACGGGGTACCAGATTCCCTGATCGGGGCTGTCCGGTCCCTGTACGACCGTTGCCAGAGTTTGGTCCGCATTGCCGGCAGTAAGTCAAACTTGTTCCCGGTGAGGGTTGGACTCCGCCAGGGCTGCCCTTTGTCACTGATTCTGTTCATAACTTATATGGACAGAATTTCTAGGCGCAGCCAGGGCGTTGAGGGGGTCCGGTTTGGTGACCTCAGGATCAGGTCGCTGCTTTTTGCGGATGATGTGATCCTGATGGCTTCATCGGGCTGTGACCTTCAGCTCTCACTGGAGCGGTTCGCAACCGAATGCGAAGCGGCTGGGATGGGAATCAGCACCTCCAAATCTGAGGCCATGGTTATCGACCGGAAAAGGGTGGAGTGCAATCTCCGGGTCGGGGAGGAGATCTTGACCCAAGCGGAGGAGTTCAAGTATCTCAGGGTCTTGTTCACGAGTGAGGGAAGAATGTAGCGCGAGATCGACAGGCGGATCGGTGCGGCGTCCGCAGTGATGTGGGCTCTGCATTGGTCCGTCGTGGTGAAGAAGGAGCTGAGTCAAAAGGCGAAGCTCTCTATTTACCAGTTGATCTACGTTCCTACCCTCACCTAAGGTCACGAACTGTGGGTAGTGACCGAAAGAACGAGATCTCAAATACAAGCGGCCGAAATGAGTTTTCTCTGCAGGGTGTCCGGGCTCTCCCTTAGAGATAGGGTGAGAAGCTCGGTCATCCGGGAGGGGCTCAGAGTAGAACCGCTGCTCCTCCGCGTCGAGAGGACAGCCCCGATCAGGGAATCCGGTACCCCGGACCCTCGGAAAAGCGGCAGATGACGAACCCCACCTCTTTCAGACATTTTCTATTTGATTCAACCGTCTTAAGTAACGTTTTTAAATACATCAATGATACATATCTGTACAAAATTTCAAGTCAATTTGGAGTAATGGGGCGCTGGGGTGCTGGGGCTACCATTAGTCATTTAGCAGACGCTCTTATCCAGAGAGACTTACAGTAAGTACAGGGACATTCCCCCCGAGGCAAGTAGGGTGAAGTGCCTTGCCCAAGGACACAAGGTCATTTGGCACGGCCGGGAATCGAACCAGCAACCTTCTGATTACTAGCCCAATTCCCTAAACGCTCGGCCACCTGAGTCTCTGAAGTAGACTTTGGGCGTGGCTTATAGCACCACTTATGGGCGTACGTGGGTCATTAGCGGTATGGGAGTAGTGAGTGGCCTGTTGTATCATTGGGCCAAATTTGAAAAAATCGGGAGGAGGACTTTTTGAGCTATTGAGCCATTTCACGGAGAAGAGGAAAAATAATAA
Organism: Osmerus eperlanus; assembly: GCF_963692335.1. Lineage (NCBI taxonomy): Eukaryota > Metazoa > Chordata > Actinopteri > Osmeriformes > Osmeridae > Osmerus > Osmerus eperlanus. The sequence goes on from NC_085018.1 coordinate 4,825,589, forward strand.
TAATACTAATAATCCCCCACCTACTAAGGACTATTCTGTTTTCAGACCTGTCCAACCTATACATACACATGTATTGGTTTTAAATTTCTGCTATTAAATATACATAATGCTGGGGTAGAAGGGAAGAAACGTATGCGGGGGGATAGCATTTCATGGCAGGATTTGTTTTCCACTGTAAATGCAATGCACCCCCTGCTAACTCTGATTAGGAAAGTGTCACATGCCTGAAACTTACTGTGGTTACTCATACTAGTCCCCTCGGTGTACAGTGAGAATCATTTGATGCTGGGATATACAGAACAGACAATAGAGGGGGTGCATTTCATGGCAGGCTTGTTGTATTCCTTCTTGCCACAAAATGCACCCCTTCTAACTCTGACTAGGAAAGGGTCACATGCCTGAAACTTACTGTGGTTACTCATACTAGTCCCCTCAGTGTACAGTAAGAATCATTTGATGCTGGTATATACAGAACTGCCTTGACACGAATAAGTAATTTGTGAAGATTTACCTCAATAAACATTAGTAACGAAGAAAATAACACAAAAAGGAGTCACATGTATTTATTATACACTAGATTGTATTGGTTATGCATGGGAGTCAGGTGGCTGAGCGGTTAGGGAATCAGGCTAGTAATCAGAAGGTTGCTGGTTCGATTCCCTGGCCGTGCAAAATGATTGTGTGTCCTTGGGCAAGGAACTTCACCCTACTTGCCTTGGAGGAATGTCCCTGTACTTACTGTAAGTCGCTCTGGATAAGAGCGTCTGCAAAATAACTAAATGTAAATGCATATAACTACAACGGAACAGTGGTCGTCCTGTCAACTAATTTGTACTGTTTCCCAAAATCAAAATACCTGCCAGCGAGTAACCTGGGACTGCAACTGCATTGCAAAATTATTTAATTTTATTAAATATCTTCAGTGTCTGTTATTCACAAAAAATTAACTTTGCCAACAAGTGCATCGTTATAATAAAGCATAAAGCAAGAATGATGAGCCTACACATAGCCTACATTTGTTTAAATGATATACTTTCTTATGTAATAAACATATGTTGAGTTCCAAATAGGCTATTTATCTGTAACAGTTTTAGAATCATCACATGGTCTAAAAGGAACGATGACACGTTGTTTTCCCCATCTACAATTTGGGAGCGTCGTGTCGAAGAATAAACTAACTTGAGGTAAGTTCTCATTAATTTGTGTCAGCATTGCATTTGAGACAACTGCAAATGCAGAGGCTTACATATAAAAATAAATCCAACATTTCCAGCCGAAAATGGATCCCAGTCTGTACAAACAGATTCTGGAATAAGGAATACAACAAGCCTGCCATGAAATGCACCCCCTCTATTGTCTGTTCTGTATATCCCAGCATCAAATGATTCTTACTGTACACTGAGGGGACTAATATGAGTAGCCACAGTAAGTTTCAGGCATGTGACACTTTCCTAGTCAGTGTTAGCAGGGGGTGCATTGCATTTACATCAAATGGAAAACGAGGCCTGCCATGAAATGCTCTCCCCCCGCATACGTTTCTTCCCTTCTACCCCTGCATTATGTACATTTAATAGCATACATTTAATACCAATATGTGTGCATGTATAGGTTGGACAGGTCCATTCGGTCAGTTTGTATACCTATACTTTAGCATTCTGTCAGGATTCATGGCATAGGATGCATCTGATAAACATACCGAGCTAATTTCACTCCTCTCTCACCTCACCCCTTCCATTTTGAGTTACTAATTTGTAGAACAATAACAACCAGCCCTCCACTTCCAAGTGAGGGGATGCAAAAAATGCTGAAACGGTTCCTAAAATACATTTACATTTAGTAATTTAGCAGACACTCTTATCCAGAGCGATTTACAGTAAGTACAGGGACATTCTCCCCGAGGCAAGTAGGGTGAAGTGCCTTGCCCAAGGACCATTTTCACGGCCGGGAATCGAACCAACAACCTTCTGATTAATAGCCCGACTTAAAACTCTCTAGTTCTAGCACATTTAAAGTAACCACAGCTCTTATATATGGTAAAAACAAGAAAGGCGTACACTTTTTCCTTGCTTTTCCAGCGTTATCACTGCTTTTAACAATCTTCATGAATTATTTTACATGCACAACTCGTCTCGTATTTGTTGATTCGCGAGGATATGGAATTTAGATTTCCACACAGGCTCTGCTGGTAATTAGGCTAGCATTTCCCTTCCCTCCTCCTCTTCTCTTTGTTTCATATGTAAACTGGAGTACACATATTAGCCTGGGGGTCCTGGGGTGTGGATGAGGCCGACATAGGCCCCCACAATAAGCCTTTCTCAAATTGACGTCTCCTCTCCATTCGCAGTATGCCTCTTCCTTTGGGAGAACAATTTTGCCCTGGGACTTTTAATACAACATGCTACCACCTCTTGTTTTCCACTAAACCATCCCTCCTCTTCTCCCTTTTCTGTCTTTTCCTTGTCCCACCTCCCTCATCCCCCTGTCTCCTCAAGGTAGAGATGACAAAGACTGGAATCACTGTGGAATATCACTTAGCGAGGGCCGGCTCATGTGACAAAACGCATCATCTCACAAGGATGGGCAGGGAAGCCTGAGTGGTTGTATATCAGACCAGGTTGAATTATCTAACGCAAGTTTAACATGGTAGGTGTTGGAGCTTGTAGTTGTTAACCTTGAGGTACACCTGAACAAAAAAGGTTGGCTTTAAACACCATCCACAGGCTAGCACACAACTGCTATACAAGACGTATACCTCACGGCCACAAAAATAAACAACAGCACAGAAACCACAGCAGAACAGAGGATGGAACTTACCCTGGACACCGCGAAATCTGTAAAGACAGAACGAGAATCACTTTGAGTTACCTTCCTTACACAGCACTGTTGTTGATTAAAAACGTATGAAGAAACCTGACATACATTACACATACATTCAAAGATTTCAAACATGCCTATGTTGGCACTCAAAATGAGTTTGTATGTAAGTTAAATACAAGTGTTTTCCCAAAAGATTGAATTTAATGACTGAATATATCTATCTGAGAGAGTGGAATGGGACGCTCTGAAAATTAGAGGGTGTTGCCCTCACGATCCACTGGACACAAGCAAGGCTATAGTCTAGTGCACAAACAACAACATTTTCGTTTGTTGGCACATCCAATTCTTGCAATTATTTTCTGTATCTTAGTTCAAAGTTAGAAACTTTATCAGGCAATCGTCTCAACGACGTAAACTCTCCAACCAACCAGAACTAGCGTATCATCTTGTTAGCTAATCGAATGATTTGTAACAGGATCAGCTGATAGTAAAAACAACCTAAGTGACTATGCGTCAATTAGCTAGCCTAGCAAGCCTACAAGTCTCGGCACCACAATGGTAGCTCAGTTGAGCTTTAATTAAATACTTGCTTTCCGTGTCACTGTCTGTCTTTAATTTACCTTATTTTCTTAATTTTTTAAATCAGTGGCGGCGATTAAAACTGTTGGGCACTCACTGACACTGGAGATTTAGCTGGCTGTGCTCAGGATAGCCAAAAAACAAAAAGAAATATGAGAACATTATTGAGACGTTTTTATACAACGAATACCATAATATGTAGCATGTTGAAAGTGTTTATGTAGTCTTGGCTCTTCCCCTTGTTGTGTTTAGTGGAGACTTAAAATAGACACTGGCTGACCCTGAATGGGGTAGCCCTGGCAAGTGATCCCCAAAAACCTGGCTGGAGATAGTAGACTGAGCTGGCTGGTGATGGGACCCTGAGCTGACTGGAGATAGTAGACTGAGCTGGCTGGTGAAGGGACCCTGAGCTGACTGTAGATAGTCGACTGAGCTGGCTGGTGATGGGAGACTGAGCTGTGTCAACATAATCAAACGAGCGATAGGTCTCGGTCTGCTCTAAAAGTTATTTCCCGACCTTTAACCTTCGTCATTGTCTTTCTTGCTCTGTCCTTAAACATCTAAAGATTATGTTTTTAAATTAATCTCTTCACTCTATAGCCTTTATTGTACAAACTCTACAAAGGCATTGTCTCCTCTCTCTTCAGCCTAAAAAATGTCACTGACAAGCTAGTTTTCATGATGTTATGTGACTTTCTCCCTCCAATGTCTGGTCAAATGGGTTGATCATACATTTGATTGTTGACATGATGTTTTGAATATCCTTTTTATCTTTTCATGATTCATGGAGTTCACTGTGTTGGAGTGATGTGGTGCATCTATGCACTGCATCTTTGTTTAGGGAGAATACAGTCAGTCCAACTTTTGTTTTGGAGTCTGTTTGCTGTTTGCTCTATGACTTGATCACAGGCAGTGTTTGCAAAACCATACTCCTGTTGTGTCTGAGCAACAAAATCCCCAGATTGTACCTGTAGGTATATGCAAAATGTTTGTCCTTTAGCCTGTTCATCTCCAGCCAGTAAGAAGAAAGGCATCTTGCATAGTTTACCTTATCATATGAAAAAAAACATGGGAGCAGACACTCGGACGACTAGAGGGTCATGGTATTCCACATCAGATTATAGGTCTTCTTTGTCCTGCCCGTCCTCTCCTCTGCCCTGCCCGTCCTGTCTGTGCTTTCAATAAGCATGCAATGTATGTCAACACATTTTCAAATTAAATGTGGTGCACTTAGATTGTAACAGCAAAATTGCTTTTGCAGTAGGTTAATTTGTATACACTGACCCCACTGTACATCTTGCCATACAAAATACAGAATTTCATACACACCCTTTTGTTTGGAAAACCTTCTCCAGAGCTGCATTTTCACTCCTCTTATGTGCTTTAGCTATATTTGTTGTGTTGGTGAAGTTACTGTAGCACCCTTGTGAAATCCAACATTACCTAGCATATGGTTCTGAGGTGCTGAGTTTAAGTTGAATCTTTCCGCTGCTTTTTCTGCAAGAATGCTTTGCTTCCTGTCAACATTTTGCAATTGCAATGGACTCTGAACAAACTTGAGCCAACTAGCTTCAGTAAATGGGTAGATTACATCTTTTGGTTTGCTACCTACATGCATACAGCACGATTGCAACTACTTGTGGCCTTGAATACACTGCTAGCAATACAATTAATTGTGCACATGCGTGTATTATGCTAATGAGGTTAGTTTTTCAACTTGCCAAGTGTGCAGAGTCAATATGTATATATGTATTGATAAGTGTTACTGATGTGGTATACCTACTCTTGGCTAATTATAATTACGTATGTCATTGATTCATGTCATTATTATATGTTTAGGTGACACACACTTAAAACAATACTGTACATTTATTTGAACAATGTTCTGCACATTTCATTATCACTTAACTGTTAACTTGCTCTGATGACTAATAGCAGCGCAATAATATAACAAATATGGTTGTTTAAGTGGAATTTTGCCATTTTTCTTTAGAGAATACCTGAATTACCCATTTGTTTTACTTTTTTCCATACATTTGAAGCCCAGTCGCCCACTGACAATATACCGGCTCACCAAAATACAGATGTGAATGTTTACTTCCTACTTTACTCTCCTTGAATATCAGGGTATACGATTGGTGGATTTTATGAAGGTGTCATGTATATGAGCTCTTATTGGATGCGGACCATAGTTGTCCTGAAAACATGCCTGTGTCGATAAAGAAACAAAATGTTTGTTCCTTGAAAAATGTGCAAGAACTGGACATGCCAACACATTTTTTAAGGGTTGTAGAAAAGTTTAAAATCGATACATAAAAATCCAGCTCCTCCATCGCCAGGGATTGTTCAAATGCACGATTTTGAGCTTCGGCCCACCACCTACCCCTGTCAATTGCATTTCCATTTTCAGGTCCTTTAGGGACAACAAACGGATTCTATGAAAATGCAATCCGTCAGAACCATAGACTGTATATATAATGGACGTAGTCATTGTGACGTCAACCATTGGTTTGTGAAAGCCCATTTTGAAGCCTCGATTTTTGCACTTCCTGGTCGACATCTTTGTTTTTTGGAGCCAGAAGTGACCAAATTTGGACGAGAGGGCGAAGGGCGGGAGAAGCCGAGGACACGATGCACGCTCACAGCCTTTCCTCTCTATGCCCCTGGCTATTAGACCTGTCAATCAAGCCATCCACGCCCCCAAATATACCGATCTTTGAGGCCTAATATCTACGTAATTATCTAATTATTTTCAGTGTCCTGGACTACCAGGACACTGATAAGAAGAAGGTAATGACACTGTAAAACTGACTAACTGAATAAAGGACTGTATAGGTTGATGGTTCCGGTATGGTGATGCCGCCCTGGTGTGTCTGTAAGAACACCTCTGGAGTCGGAATGCAGTCTTATGGGATTGGGGATATGGGTGGCTAATGTAGGCAGCACAGCAATACACAGGACTCAGGCATATTCAGTGTAACTCAAGGATCTTTATCTTTGTATTTCTGTTTCTGTTTGTGGTCTATCAACAAGGGAATTAAGTACAAATTATACATCAGCATGCATAAACAACATTAACATAAAGGCTTAATATATATATATCTCAGACACACAGCAAATAGGTAACTACAGTAAAACAGTGGTGATTATTATGTAGTTATACTGCCATCTACTGGTCATTTACGTCCGTTTTAGTAATCTAGAAATATAACTGAAATGCCATTAACGTGCATCCTCGCGTTAGGAATAGAATACTCACTCACGCTACAAATAATAATACAAGAAAGCTTACACATATCACACAGGTCTAACGTACTCCCTAACATTAATAACAGTTCAACTAAACTACGTTTAGACTAGCCAGACATACAGCTATCATCTCCACATACTAACAACACTAACATACTAGCTGCTAACTAAACCAAACGTCATTAAAGTACGGAATTCTCGCGTACACTATATAATAGAAAGAAACAGACTTACAGTTCGTCAGTGACGCACAAACATGTCTGACAGGAATGTGAAACAGTAATTACTTTTACTGGTAAACTGAATAGGCATAATGAAACTAACACCGTGCAGTCTCTTGTGGTGTTTTGCCGCGAACTGACCAAATCACGAGATGTGCTGAGGAACAGATCTCTGCGCATGCGCAATTTGCTAACGTCTCTGGCCTTTCTAACACAGCCGCCCCCACATTTGATGTCAAATGTGCTCTTGGAAAAGGCCAGCAGTCATCCAGCTGCAATCATGGTCCACTGGCTTCATCATCAGGGATCTCCGGTAGAACGATGAGACGAACAATGGGCCTGGTGTACACTCTGTCCTTCATCTGTACCTCCGCTGTCCTCACATGGTTATCGGGACCTGGAAACACTTTCACCACCTTTCCGATCTGCCAGAGAGACCGGGGTAACTGAGGATCCACCATCATGACCACGGATCCAACTGTGAGGTCAGGAGCAGGAGTTTTCCATTTACCTCTCATCTGCTGGCCAGGTAAGTAATGCTTCACGAAAGCAGTCCAGAACCTGTCTGCAAGCACCTGAGAATGTCTCCACCTCCGACGTCCAAGGAGCTCTGATTGTGGGTAAACCACTTGAGGCAGGGAGCTGTCAGGCCGCCCCATCAACAAGTAATTAGGTGTAACTGGATCTAAATCGGCAACATTGGCTGAAACATAGCCGAGGGGTTTGGAATTGAGTATGGACTCAATTTCAATGAGGACAGTCCTGAGAACCTCTTCACTCACAGTCTGGGAGCCAAGGGTGGGGTGTAAGGCAGCCTTAACTGAGCGGATTTCTCGCTCCCATGCACCACCAAAGTGGGGAGCAGCAGGAGGATTAAAATGGAATGATATCTGCTGAGGAGCCAGCTGCCGCTGGAGGTCAGGTCCTAAGTTGGTAAAGGCCTCCTTCAACTCCTTCTCACCCCCACGGAAGTTGGTTCCCTGATCTGAGTATAACTCTGCTGGTTTGCCTCGACGAGCTATAAACCTCCGAAGAGCCATCAAGAAGGAGTCAAGGTCGATGGATGACAACACCTCCAAGTGTACAGCTCTTGTGGTGAGACACTTAAAGATTATACCCCACCTCTTTTCTGTCCTTCGGCCCAACTTGACCAGGAGGGGCCCAAAGCAATCAATGCCACAGGAATAAAACGCTGGTTTAAACAATCTGAGCCGGGGCGTTGGCAGGTCAGCCATCTTCTGGCCTGCTGGTTTGGATCTCCATCGGCAACACTCAACGCATCCGCGCTGGTGACGCTTAACTGCCTCTCGGCCTCTTAGGATCCACACCAAGCGCCTCAATTCTGCAAATACTCGTTCAGGTCCAGGGTGGCACAACTTGGCATCGTACTCCTGGATGAGCAACCTTGTGGAAGGGTGACTAGGGTCAAGTACGATAGGGTGGACAGCTGCTGGATCGAGTCCCTCCACTCTACGAAGCCTTCCTCCCACTCTAATGACTTGATGGGTTGTGTCAAACTCAGGTGAAAGGCAAAGGAGATGGCTACTGGATGCCACAGGTTTACCTGCCTTGATTTGTTCGTAATCCTCTGCAAAGCTCTCTTGCTGAACATTCCTGAATGCCAGCATCTCTGCAGCCTGATATGTACTAGCAGGCGGTTGTCCAGACAGGCTAGCCGCCCCATGAAGCTCCTGAGCAAGAGAATCCACCAGTTCCTTCCAGGTCTTAAAGCTAGGCCTATCTGTTCCCTGTGGGTTGGAGGTCGTACTTAGCCCACAGAAGGCGAAACGCTTGAGTTCAGTGGTGTCCTCTAACACAGAGTGGTTCGGTGGATGAAGGATTGGCCACTCTTCAGGAGATGACTGTAAGAATTCTGGTCCTTGACACCATCTGTTAGGCCTCACAAGCTCTTGCAGGGTTTTACCTCTAGTGAGGTCATCTGCCGGATTCCTAGAAGAATCAACGTATCTCCAGGCCTGGAGGTCAGTGAGCTCTTGTATTTCTGCTACCCTGGTGCCTACAAATACTTTAAAGCGACATGACTCAGAATGTAGCCATGTAAGGACTGTGGTTGAATCACTCCAAAGCACCAGGTGGCGGATCTCAAAGGTGAGCTCATTCTTTAGCAGCTTTGCTAACTGAGCTCCAGTTACTGCTGCACAGAGCTCCAGCCGGGGTATGGAAAGTAGTTTCCGAGGCGCAACCCTGGAGCGTGCAAGGAGGTAGGCCACATGAATCTTTCCGTTGGCATCTTCGGACCGCAGGTAGGCGACTGATCCGTAAGCCCTTTCAGAAGCATCACAAAAGATGTGTACGTCTCTCTTGGTGTCTGGATGATCCATGTCAGCTGAGGTGTAACATCTAGGCAACTGTATCTGAGGCAGGTATGCAAGCTCAGTTTCCCAGGTACGCCAGGCTGTCAGAAGCTCTTCAGGGAGATTGGGGTCATCCCAGTCCCTCTGCTTCTCCCACAGCCGCTGGACCAGTACCTTTGCCCGTGTGGTGTAAGGAAGGATAAACCCAAGAGGGTCATACTGACTAGCTAACACACGGTAGATGTTGCGCATGGTGATATCTTGATAGGTGACTGGTCTGTGCTTGTAACTGAAGGTGTCAGCATCACATTGCCAGCTAAGCCCTAGCGTTGACTCATGTGCTTCTGTCTTGTCATGGGCCAGCCACAGCTCCAACTTATCTGATCTGGCATCTGCAGGCAAGTGACTGATGACTTCAGCCCAGTTACTGGCCCACTGGCGGATTTCAAAGCCTCCGGAGGACAAGAGGCCTCTTAGACTGTCGATCAACTGCCTTGCTTCCCTGGTAGACGGCAAACTCTGTAAACAGTTGTCTACATAGAAACCCCTCTCTATGGAAAGCCGCTCTTCACTATTGGGCCCGCTGTGGTTGAACACATGTCGCTGCAGTGCGTAGGTAGCACAACATGGGCTGCATGTGGTCCCGAACGGGAGTACTTGCCATTCATACACCTGCGGTGTTTCTTCCCTCCGCATGCTGCGCCAAAGGAAACGAAGAAGTGGCTTGTCTTCAGGCAGTAACAGCACCTGGTGAAACATGCCCTTGATGTCATCGCTAATGCCGACACTGTACTCTCTGAACCGCAGAAGGACTCCTAGTAGGGAGGGGCTCAATGTAGGACCAGGCAGGAGAGAATCATTAAGGCTGAGGCCTTTGTACTGAAAGGAGCAATCGAACACAATCCGTCTCTTACCGTTATGTTGAACCATGTGGTGGGGGATGTACCAGCTCTCACCACCTGCTTGTGCCTCTTGCATCGGTAACCTTCTTACAGTACCAGCCACTTCTAACTTCTCTATTTCTGCTTCATAAGCAGCTGAACTCTCTGGGTCCTTTAGTAGGCGTTTCTCTGAGCCTCTGAGCCGTGGCATCGCAGCCTCCATGGGAGCATGGAAGACAGGGAAGTTCTTCTTACGGAGCAATGGGGTGGCATATCTGAGAACGCCGTTGATCTCAACTCTGGTGGTCTTTGAATCCAGTAGATCGATGACTTGTTGGTCTTCTCTTGAGCGAGTCACCTGCTTCTCACCTCTAAGTGGCAAAACGTCTAGTTGCCAAAGCTTCTCCACATTCCTCTGCAGCTCAACTTCCAAGGGACTTAGTGAAGTGAACAAACACTGCTGGGGCGATACTTGCAACTCTGTTAGCCTAGCTGGACCCTGGAGGGTCCAACCAAGCCTGGTCTTAATGGCTGCAGGGCCACCTGGGGCTCCTAGACGAACTCGTTCGACAGGGGTTATCAGGTGAGGGTGGTCTGCCCCAATGAGCAGCATCGGGCTTACTCTGTCAAAGGACTGCAGGGGAATGTCCTGGAGGTGCCTGAACTTCGACTTGAGGGTAGCCACAGGATACGTGTGATCAGCAAGGCTGAGGCGTTTGGCAGTGAAAGCATCATCAATCACAAATGCTTTGCTAGGCTGGGTGATGGAGGAGATTTTGAAGGTGACAGACATGCCACTCAATGTTTGCACATCTTGGCGAATGGTCCGCAAGGCTAAACTTTCTGAGGGCCCTCGAAGTCCTAGTTTCTGTGCAGCTGCAGGCAGAAGCATTGTGCGTTCTGATCCATCATCTAAGACTGCATAGGTGTCGAGTGTCTTGCTCCCATGCTGAATGAGGACTCGAACGACTTTCAGGAGGACTCGGCTACACTCTGATGGTCTGTCTAGGTACAGAGTCTCTGTAGCAGAGCTTACAAGGCAGGACCCTTCTCTGGTAGGCTTGACATTGACATCATGCAGGATCAGGAGATGTCTACCTTGACACTTACTGCAGGGCTTCTTCAGGTTACACTCGGCTGCCTGATGCGATCTCCCACAACGCCAGCAGCGCCGATTGGTCTTTATCCACTGTATGATCTGGTCTTTATCAAACGACTTAAAGCGATCACACTGGCTCAAGAAGTGCTCTTCACTCTCACAATATGGGCAGTGAGCTTGCCATGTTTTCTTCTTGCCTGTGCTATCTGGTTTCTTTGCTGCTGGCTCTGCTGAATGCTTGGTAGAGGTGTCATCAGCACCATGAAGCACCGTAGCTGGACGAGAAGATCTAGAATCATGCTTCTGCTCCTTCTTCCTGTCTGGCTTGGAGTCTCTGATACTAGCTTGGCCTTCGCTGTCCTGGCACCATGCTTCATATTGCAGCCATTCAGAGAAATCTACCAGGTTGTACCCTGTTCCACATCGTCTAAACATGCATCTACGGAATTCTGATCGCAGGTCCGAGGGGAGTTTGCTCAAGAGCCGTTCCACGTGCGACCCACACCTGAGCTCCACTTCACCTTCATGCCCAAGGGTCTGCAGCATCCCCTGCAGGGCACACACTTGTAGGGCAAATCTCTGGAAAGCTTGTGAGTCTCCCTGCCGTATGTCTGGAGCATTCATGACGGTGGCTATCTTCTTCATAGCTAGCTTCTGAGGTTGACCAAACTTATCTGTTAAGGCAGCCATGGTGTCTGAATAGGGTGTAGGTGAATTCAGATAGGCATCAGCCACAAGACGAGCCTCGTCTAGCTTAAGATGGTCCAGAAGAACCTGATAGCGGAACAGTTCTGTGGCATCAGGAGGTAGGAGGTTTTCTAGTGCAATCTTGAGACGGGTGAACTCACTCGGATCTCTGTTAGAGAAGTTTGGTATGGTTGGAATCGGACCTCGATAGGTTCTCTCTCTGAGAAAGGCTGGTGGCTGCTGTGCAGGTGCACCGTATGCAGTTCTACTTGCATCATACTGAAGATGAGGATGTAATGGCATATATGCCTGTGTGTGATTGGCTGACCGCAGAGGCACTGAAGTGGTTGCTTGTGGGTTCCGGCTGAAACCAGACTGCTGTGGGTACACACTGCCGTAAGGCTGACTGTCAGAGGCAGGTGCATTGTGATAGTCTCTTCCAAGAGACTGCTGTGTAGGTAACTGACTGTAGTGGAAGTGCTCACCTGGATGTGGAGTAGGCGGGTAGGGGTTCCTAGGCATAGCTGATCTTGCTTGGTCTTTAATGCTTTGTAGCTCACTCATCATCCTGTTCAGGGAGTCCATCAGGATCTGGTCTCTCATGTCTGCGGGCTGCGCAGCTGCAGGATGATCGTAGGCTCTATGTGCTACCTCTGGAATCACATCTCTGCGATGATCATACGATTGCGGCATGTAGGGCTGAGGTGCAGAGTAATGCCTGTGAAAAGGCGTACTACCACTCTGAGGAGGTTGTTGAAACACAGGCTTTGAAGGAGGAAACATGTAAGATTGCCGAGGAGGAGCTTGAGCGGTGACCAAGGGAAGCTGACTGAGGGAAGGAGCACCATCAATATGAGGACTCTGTGCAGACTGCTCATAAGGTGAAAACCCCATAGGTCTGCTATGATGCACTGCTTGTGCCCTTGGAGGTTCAGGGACCTCCCAAGGCCTATGTAAGGGTGAAGAAAACTGTTGTACCATCCCTGGTGGCGCTGTCATCTTGGACTCAGCACGGACCAGGCGCTGCTGGTAACTGTGATCTGCAGGTGCTTCATGGATATTCCACTCATCCAGTGTTACGTAATCTGCATGCTGGCTAAGAGGGCTGGCGGAGCGAGATGAACGTGGTGTCCTCCTCGTTGCTCCTTCCAGAGTCATGCTGTGATGCCTGTCTTCTAGCCCCTGTGTATACTGTGCTGCCTTGGGTTCCTGATACTGCACTGTCTGCCGTCGGCCCATGCATTCAACATCATCCTCTCTGAGGTAGGCATGCGGATGAGACCATTGCTTAGGGCGTGTAGAAGCCATTGGAGGTTCCCCAAGAGGTAAAGGATACTGCATTCCGAAGGCTTAGGAATCCAAAGAAGCACCACTCAATCCGGCTCGAAGGACCAATGTAAAACTGACTAACTGAATAAAGGACTGTATAGGTTGATGGTTCCGGTATGGTGATGCCGCCCTGGTGTGTCTGTAAGAACACCTCTGGAGTCGGAATGCAGTCTTATGGGATTGGGGATATGGGTGGCTAATGTAGGCAGCACAGCAATACACAGGACTCAGGCATATTCAGTGTAACTCAAGGATCTTTATCTTTGTATTTCTGTTTCTGTTTGTGGTCTATCAACAAGGGAATTAAGTACAAATTATACATCAGCATGCATAAACAACATTAACATAAAGGCTTAATATATATATATCTCAGACACACAGCAAATAGGTAACTACAGTAAAACAGTGGTGATTATTATGTAGTTATACTGCCATCTACTGGTCATTTACGTCCGTTTTAGTAATCTAGAAATATAACTGAAATGCCATTAACGTGCATCCTCGCGGTAGGAATAGAATACTCACTCACGCTACAAATAATAATACAAGAAAGCTTACACATATCACACAGGTCTAACGTACTCCCTAACATTAATAACAGTTCAACTAAACTACGTTTAGACTAGCCAGACATACAGCTATCATCTCCACATACTAACAACACTAACATACTAGCTGCTAACTAAACCAAACGTCATTAAAGTACGGAATTCTCGCGTACACTATATAATAGAAAGAAACAGACTTACAGTTCGTCAGTGACGCACAAACATGTCTGACAGGAATGTGAAACAGTAATTACTTTTACTGGTAAACTGAATAGGCATAATGAAACTAACACCGTGCAGTCTCTTGTGGTGTTTTGCCGCGAACTGACCAAATCACGAGATGTGCTGAGGAACAGATCTCTGCGCATGCGCAATTTGCTAACGTCTCTGGCCTTTCTAACAGACACCATAATGAATTGTGGACAAATTATTTTGACTTAGTTTTTCATGAGAGAAGTTGGTGATTTTTGAATGGGTGTCAATTGGAGCCAGAGTTTTTTGGCCAGCCCCTGGCGACCACCGGCGGAATTGCACTTTAAGCTACTTCCGCATTTTTCAGCCCCGGAGGTTGCCCCTTGGTCAGACCTCTCATCGCGGCCGGTCTTCAGTTGAAACATCACATTTTCTCTTTAGAGCAAATAGTGTAATGGTGTGACTGTATTGTCAAGCAGACTTGTACACACGTAATGACTTAGTAACATTTGCTCAAACCATTTCACAGAGGACAGTTTTGAAAACCTGGGACAATGTAAAGCAGGATTAGCTATGAAGCTGTTGCTGATAAGAGGTGCTGTTCCAACCGTATGTTCATCACAACTGCAAGCTGTAGTATGGTTTTGTTGCTAACAGTTATTAGCGATGCTAACGTATCCTGCCTGTCTCTAGCATAGGTAGAATGTGTGATAATTTAGTTTATTGGCAATGGGGCTAACGTTATTTCATGTTCCTGACTGTTTCATTTTAATAAATAACCTGTGTTGTCATGTAAATCTATAATTCACGATGCATGTTTGTCCGATCTTTGTCAGGTTATTTTTTTTTTTCCAGCAAGATAGCTAGAGCTAACTGAAGCTGAGTTGAATCACGATAGTTTGGTTGCTAGAGCTAAACTGTAACGTTACCCACCGAAGTCGATCCCATTTGCTTCGACGTTATAATTTCAATCTGTTGAAAACAGTGTTGTGTAGACACAATATATTGTATTTGTAGGTCTTTATTTAAAGTCTCCACCTTCGATGTTTCAGTGAGTGCTGTTGGCCGTGTTGCGTCTTTGCTCCGCAGCTTCACTCATTGTAAACCAACCAATCAGCGCGCAGGACATCTATATATTCATGAGCACACCATAAAAGGGAGAAAACCTCTCGTTTCATTCTGGGGCTATTTCACAGGGTGCATATGGGCGCATAGAACAGCACCCGGGCCATTTTCAGCCCAACCAATGTTACATACCCTATTCGGAGACCTTAAGGAACAGTGTGAAATACCCCCAAAAAACAGTCAATGACCCCTTTAAGCACAACCAATGCAACAAAGAGCACCGATAGAGATAGAAAAATGAGGTAGTGTAAGAAAAAGAAAAAACTAGAAGTGAAATAAGGAGGGAACAAAAGAGAGATGGAAAAAATGAGCAAGAGTGAAGGGGTAGGAGAGAGAAGGAATAGATGGAGAGACAGTAGTGGGAGCGAGAGAGCAGCCACATATGCAGAGTGCCAAGTCGCTGGGGAGAGAGAGCAATCTTATCCTGCTGGAATCTAACACGTAACCATGGAATTCAAGAGCTATGAAGGAAATTATTTATTTATTAAGGCAACACAATACACACACATTCACACTGTCCACCGTTGTTGATCACAACATCAGCTAAACCTGATTAAACAGTGAGGGAAACAGATATTTGATCCCCTGCTGATTTTGTATGTTTGCCCACTGACAAAGAAATGATCAGTCTATAATTGTAATGGTAGGTTTATTTGAACAGTGAGAGACAGAATAACAACAACAAAAACGCATGTCAACATTTTTATAAATTG
Source organism: Osmerus eperlanus (assembly GCF_963692335.1). Taxonomy (NCBI): domain Eukaryota; kingdom Metazoa; phylum Chordata; class Actinopteri; order Osmeriformes; family Osmeridae; genus Osmerus; species Osmerus eperlanus. Next base: position 4,841,344 of record NC_085018.1, read on the forward strand.
ATTTGCATTTTAATGAGTGAAATAAGTATTCGACCCCATCTCAATCACAAAGATTTCTGGCTCCCAGGTGTTTTTTATACAGGTAACAAGCTGAGATTAAGAGCACACTCTTGCGCGATGCGAGCGACGCAATGCTTTCCATTCATTTTCAATGGAGCCAGGCGAATCGCTTGCGTGGTGCATTGTGGGTAGCGACGCAACACGATCCAAGCGATTCGAGTTGAGATGTTCTCAACTTTATGTAAATGAGGAGCAATTTTCACGAGCGATGGCCAATCCGCTCGGTTTCTTGTAACGTTGCAACCGTTGGTCATGGAAAACATTTCTAGCTTTCACAGTTTCAAGATGAAGGACAAACTGTCTGTGTGGCTGCATACCCAGCCCTGTTTGATACTTCTCTGTGGGTTTTTGTACTTTTAATTTCAGTCGCATAACATAACGTAACTTTGCACTGCTAGCTAGCTAGCCCCGCCGGCGTTACACAACTGGTTACCCAGAGTGCCTGGTGGCATATTGTAACATTTAATCTTTCACCCTGAATACATTTTAAAAAAAAACTGTAGTGGACACGCACCGTTAAAGGGAGTGCTCCTAATCTCTGTTTGTTACCTGTATCAGGGCCGGCCCAAGCCTTTATGGGGCCTTAAGCAGAATTTATTTGGGGGCCCCTCAGCGTCGCCAATTGTTATAATTTTTTCTTAATTACTGTATTTCTTCGATTAAACTTCAATTTATTACACATTGTTCATTTTTGGTGCACTTTTTATTTGAGGGCGACGTTTAATCGAAGAAATACGGTATTCTAGGCTAGCTGCACGAACATGCTAACGTGTTAGTTCGCTACATTAAATGTTCTTAGACAGTTTGAATCTTCTAAATCACAGATTAAGCAACAAGCAAATGTCAATGTTAGACTAGATAGCTCTATCTCATCTGCTTTTTATTAAGGCTGATTTGCAAGGAATGCATGAACAGCTAGATAGCGAAAACACCTAGACTACCTACTGTAGCCTGTAAACTAGTTTAGCTTGCTAACGCAAGAGCACCTGCTTCTCCAGTTCTTTCAATAGATAATCCAGACAGGCGTTAGCAATAGGCTAGACTGCTATTCATTTTCTGGCTATTTTTTCGTAAGCTTCCCTTCTAATGCTGACTAACAGCTAGTCTCTAGCTAGCTAGAGTAATTTGCTAAGTAAGGTATGTTGATGTGATATTTGAAACGTATTTAGCTAACAGTGGACCCCTAGTGCAACACAAGAGAATGTTCATTAAAATGACATTCTGCTACTAGGTATTTCAGGACATGCTACTCCTACCGTATTTCTGGGGCGGCGTTTATTAAACAATGTACATTTTTGGTACAGCGTTTAAACGAGCGTTTAATTGAAGAAACACGGTACATTAAACTATAATTTAATGTGCTCTTGGGGGCCCTCTGGTGGTCACGGGGGCCCTAAGCACCCGCTTAGTTCGCTTATGCCTTGGGCCGGCCCTGCCTGTATAAAAGACACCTGTCCACAGAAGCAATCAATCAATCAGATTCCAAACTCTCCACCATGGCCAAGACCAAAGAGCTGTCCAAGGATGTCATGGACAAGATTGTAGACTTACACAAGGCTGGAATAGGCTACAAGACCATCGCCAAGCAGCTTGGTAACAGTTGGTGCGATTATTCGCAAATGGAAGAAACACAAAAGAACTTTCAATCTCCCTCGGTCTGGGGCTCCATGCAAGATCTCACCTCGTGGAGTTGCAATTGTAACTAGAGAGGGTACAATTTCTGGGGAAATTGTGGGGTGTCCTTACGTCGGTTGCAGAGAGGTCAGTTTTTTACTGACATTTCTACAACTTAAATTTCTGTATATTTTATATAAAAATGCATACTTATTATTTATAAAGATTACATATATTTAAAGCATACATTTGTTGCAGCTCATTTACTACTCAAAATACTAACAGTGAAGTGTAGAAAGAAACAGTTGTCTTCTCATTTCCCCTGCAAGAGGGAATGGTGATCTCATAGTTGAATCAAAACGAATAAATTGGGCAGTCCGGTGTAAAAATTGTCCTAATCTTTATGACTTAAACGTCCCTTAAGTTTTTTCCTTCTCGTGATATTTTCAGGCATTTAGCTTACTATTGCACTTATTCATTAATAAAGAACCCCCTTTGAATCTTATTCTAACAACGTTGTCACCGGCAGTAGTCTATCTCAGATGGAATCGCGATTCAAACAGTACCATCTCCTAACTGAAAATATGCCCCCAACAACGTAAATAAGCTTGACATTTATTTAGGGGAAAATCGCTCATTCAAAAAAAGTTCACTGGTAGCGATCATTGTCAGTAACAACGCAAAATGCGACCATTTGGTGCCAGTTTAGAGCCCTGCATGGAGAAGCTGACCCCGGTAATTGTACTACTAGACTACTGCTGTGTTCGTCTTGGTAGCGATTGCTTTGCTTGAATTCGATTTAACGTTCTGTTGTAGCTACGGTTTAGGCTGATATTTTTTTTCATGAACAGATTGACAACGTTTAGGCTGTGGCAATTAAGTGCAGGTTAGTAGTCGGATAGTTTCACCTATTGAAAGACTTTTGATTTAAGTAAGGGGAATTCCGAACATGTTCTGTCGCCGTTTGGAATTCCTACTGTAAACAGCTGTGGAGTTGTTTTTCTTTCTAGTGTGTCTCGCGTTCTGCATGAGATACACTGGTTTGAAACCACAGGTAATGATAATTTCACCAACAAATCGTTTACTTGTAATCTAATGTCATAATAAATTCTACAACGAAAATGTATTTATAAGGAATGTTTATTTTAACGATTGAAAATAGATGCATCATAGACCGCTGTAGTATGTGTTGCCC